>NW_003302915.1:0-2538 GCF_000142945.1 Phytophthora infestans T30-4 | reverse complement strand
CTGGAAAGATGAGGCTCGGCGAGGACTCCGAGCGGCACGTTGGGGAGAAATGTCACGGTCTTCGGCTAGAGGAAGGACCGGCTATCGGGTGAAACGAAGGAGTATCTCTCGGTGGACAGCCTCGAAGGGGTCGCGGATGCAAATATGTTTGAGCAGGAGTTCTTGAACTCTCTTAACTTCTCTGGTATCCCTCCGCACAGGATTGTTCTGAAGGTTGGAACACCTATCATCATGATTAGAAACCTGAATAGCGACGCAGGACTTTGCAACGGAACACGGCTTCGGGTTGTGTCACTGCGCGAGAGAAGCATCGAGGCCAGCATTATGTCCGGGCCGTTCAAGGGTAAGAAGATGTTCATTCCTCGGATCGTCTTTTATAGTGAGGACGATGACAATGAGTTTCCGTTCAAACTCAAGCGTAAGCAGTTCCCCGTGGTTCCAGCGTTTGCCATGACTATCAAGAAGACCCAAGGACAATCGATCCACCACGTGGGTATCTACTTGGAATCACCGGTCTTCGCACATGGGCAGCTTTATGTGGCGTTGTCGAGAGTGACTTCAAGGAAGGCGATCAAAATTGCTGTGGGATTCAGAGGCCATCGATGAGGATGGGAACGTACACACCAACAATATTGTGTACAGAGAGAACTTTGGAACGCGGACTTGGTAGGGCACGTAATACATATAATACATTTAGCTTTGATTTCAGAATGTTCTTCATCCGCCGCAGCGCAGCGGAGGTGGTCAGCCCTCTCTACACCAACCAACCATGCCCTAGCGTCCGCGGAGCGGACGCCCAGACCGCTAGTCTTAAACATCTACTGCAGCAACCTGTCTGTCCGTCACACTAACTGTCACGCTTTTCCGGACAAATCATTGGATAAAATGATTTAAATATTTCTACTGGTTGCCGAGCGCAGCGAAGGTGGCTTTAATTGGTTAAAACTAGATTGTGTTGTTGCATCAATAAATTCATGTGTTTCCCAGTTTACATATGGGGATTTGCACAAGGCTGTACATTATCCAAAGGCATCGTTTAAATATTATAAACTTTTTTATAATGTTGCTATTGATATTTGAGTACTAAACGGAGGGCAGGGTGCCTATCGTACACGTAAGCATGCGTGTTTCCGAGGACATGGTTTAAGTATACTAAATTCTCTGTACTCAGTAGGATCTGCGTGTTACACTGACTAAAATGATAATTCTAATTTTTTTACTGTAAAAATATTAGCATTAATAAGTTATCTGAGTGGGTTTCTGGTATTGCTAAATCGTATATGTTACATGTACAGCAGTAGCCGGTCGTGTGGACTGGTCGTAAGAACAAAGCTGTGCTTATAAACGTTGTCACTTGATTCACAAAGATAGAAAGTTTTAGATTGACGTGTGAACAAAAGAAGTTATATGTGATGATGACAATTACTACTGTGAGCGAATTGAACTTGACCATTGTTTTCTAAGCGGGGTTTTAGACAACAACATTCTGATACTTATTTATAGGTAGACGCGTTGCCGACAAGGGCGTAGAATAAGGTTTTACATGCAGCGGTAAGATAACAGCACAACATGAGAGGTGTCAATTATGGTTACTATAAGTAGGCTCGTAAAGAAACGTTTATCAACTTAAAGCCTAATCTACGTTTAACCATCCTGGAATCATCGTTTAAGTATCAAATAAAAATACCGCCGTCAACAACAACAACAGCAAGGCGTCTTGCGACGCATCGTTATATCCAAAGGCTATAACCATAACAGGCACAGATTCGAGTGTCTAATGACTGATTCTGAATCAGCACAAAATGAACACACTTCAATGCATAAAAAATGCTACAGCTTGAATATTTTTATTAAAAATTCAAATCGTAACACTTTTAATTTTCTTTCAAAGTAGCGAGTTTGGTATGCGAAGTGGTTAATAGTCAGTTTATTACAAGCTTAACCAGGCAATACAAGCGGGTATTTGATGCAAGCTGGACAGATATTCTTTGTATTGATGCAATTTAGGTTTCAGAAACGGCCCGTGAAATCGAGCACGACGCTAAACTAAATATATTATTTAGCGTTTTTAGACTGAAGTGCAGGTGCTTCTGGGTGGAAGATTAAGACATTGATAGCCAACAACAATAAAGAGAATTTGCCAAGATCACTAGCGTAAGCGTTTATGAGCATGGTAAGTATGTGCTAGGGGTTCAGTCTTTTGTACCGGTAGAAATATATACACGGCTTACTGGGAACTCAGCATTTTGTAGCAAATGAAACGCAGATTTATGAAATTTAAGAAGTCGATTTAGGCACACCGGGGACTCAGAGGATTTGGACTAAATTATCCCCGCCGAAAGCGAAGCGAAAGGCGGGAAAGGCAAAAATCCAAAAGTAAAACCTAAATTACCGCCCGCGTAGTGGGAGTGACTTGAGCTACTTCTATATGGTAAATGAAAATGCTATTGATAAGCCCGGGTCCACCGATTACCCCGGGAAAAGGTTCTTCACCCCTATCCGCTAATTCGAATCTGACACGTTGTTCTCTCCTTTGGA
>NW_003302914.1:3594-8067 GCF_000142945.1 Phytophthora infestans T30-4 | reverse complement strand
TCGCGTAGTCATCCAAGCCAATGTTGTTAGCTGGGTGTTCGTAGAAATCATTTCTCGTATCCTGCGTTGCTTTGTTTCCTTCGGTCGTTAACACTCGAGCAACCGAGATGTATGTCCGTCTAACGTTGCTACGGATTCTTCCCTTGACTCAACATTGGCATCCGCTTTGATTTCAACAGTCGTTACTTGGTCCATCTCCTTTCCATCCTGGTTTTTCATCTCTGGGCCATCTGCCGAGTCGTCGTTCGCAATATTGAATGCGTGGGCCGCCGACATATTGGGTTGTTGACTTTTGTTCAGCTCCACGTTCTGCCGCTGTCTTGACATTTCGGAATTCGCACCAATCTTGCAATGAATACTCGGTGCCGTACTCAACATCTTCTGCGCGATGCCTGCATCCTCTGGATCAACCACCGATGTCTCGTTCGCATATTTGGGGACACACAAGGCCGGGACAGCTTCGTCAAAACGGATGACTCCATTTAATCCAGTGCTGCTGCTTGTCGCTTCCGTGGTCACCCCTGACTGGACACTTACACTCGTTGGCGTATGTGCCACATTTACCGGCCTCAGTAGTTCGTGTGTACGCACTACCGAGGCTTCGTTCGCGTTAATGCTTCCGCCATGGGTTGTCGTGTACGTGTCCAAAGGTTCTGCGGAAGGCTGACCGTCGGTCGAATCCCCGGCTGTCACCCCAGACGCCAGACAGGCTTCCACTCGTTCACGTTCTTCCAGGATCGGTGCCCAGCGCTCTGCACACGTCAGACGATCACTGGAATCCAATAGCGAGTCTTCTAGAGGTCGTCCTAGCACCCCACTGGGTTCTGGATAGTTCGGTCGATCAACTGCCGAAGGCTGAGTTGCAAGCCATTGTTCGTAGATTTCACATTCACGCTGAAAGCGCTCGCGGTCTCTACAACCTTCGTAGGCCAATACTTGCCAGTCTTGGTACTTCTTGGACTCCAGACGCACATAACCGTCATCTCGTGGCAAATCCCCATCTGGAATCCACATTGCGATCGAGTCGTGTGCTGGTAGGTACACAGTTCGATCAGACACGTTGGTCGATCGAATGCTCTGAGGCCGTCCACGTCGAAACCTCGTCACTGACGCAATTAGCTTGTTCGTTCGACGAACCCACAGTACGTGTTCTTCCAGACCGACGTGGCGCTTCGCTAGTCGGTATTCTCGCCACTCGTGCGCTTGAATGTCCAAACGCTCGGGTGGTCCGGCGTTAACATGGGAGCCGTATTCTTCGCTGTCGATCATGTTCTTGGTCTTAATCAGCGAAATTTGCCCTTCGTGCGGTAATTGCGCCCGCGCCGCAAAACAGGTCCAACCGGATCCCAGCTGGGATCATAAAGTCGGTCCCGAGTACTACGTCGACGCATGCACTATGCGCCATTACCCACATCTCGAACTCGTACACCATCTCCAATCCAAGCGTAATCTTGACGCACGCTCGTCGCGTCGTAGACACCTTGCCTTCGTTGATTCCTTGAATATCAATGCGGCGTCCGTGATCAGGTACATCTCAGAGTCGCAACTTCTTGGCAAAGGCGTCAGTGATCACACTAACGTTTGCTCCTGTGTCGAGGAGGATCCTCGTTCGCTGGTCATTCACAGCGCCTTGCACCAGAGCTCTCATTCTGATCCGTCGGTCGAATTTCTTGGCCGACCACCACCCCTGTCTCTCGCCAGGGTTCAACTTCATCATCTTGGAGTGACCCTTGGGCTCGTCTCGCGCTGCACTCGAAACCAAGCCGATCGAATCCTCGCTGGTGCCCTCATCAGCATCAGCACACTCCACTCTCTCTCCAACACCTCCACCGAGGATTCTACTCCTCTCCTTTTCATTTTCCGTCGCGTTCACACTTGTTACGTAATTATCAGGCCATTCACTCTGCCCCATGAAAGCAAAGATACACTCTGCTTCCATTGAAGGCTCGGTTAACTGTGGCAGCCCGATAGGGACCAACCCAGTTGTAGTTGGCGGGCTGTTTAGTTTAAATGACGTTCTTGAACGACGGCCTTGAGCTCTGGCGGGAGTTCCTCCTTCGTGCCTTTAGTGCGCACGAATTTGGCAAGGTCTTGGAAGTTGCGGAAAAGTTCGCATTGTCCAGCATCGTGGAGCTGCTTGCAGAACTTGCATCGCTTGGTGCAGTAGTGGGCGGAGTGACTCATGCCACCGCACACCGCGCATGGTCCGTACTGTGGGCGTCGGTTGTCGTGGTTGGAGTCACGTCGACCGCGTTGGTCCTGATTGAACCCACGGTCACTACTTCGGCGATCTTGATTGAAGCCATTCTCGCGATCAGGCACGTTTCCACGCAGTTGACGGTTGTCTGAACGTGCGTAGGTGCCTTCAGCAGCTGCACGGCGCTCGTTTTCGTTAGCAGCAGCGAGGTATCGGTCGTTTTCAATTAATGAGAAATCGCCATCCGTATTATCGGGCTGAAAGTCGTTGTACTCATCTTGGACATTGTCGTAAGCGTTCGGATCTTCGTTTGAATACTCGTTGCCTCCTTGAGCAGCTTCACGACCTTCTAATTCAGCTAGTAGGTCGTCCACCGTAGCTTCAATGAGTGTCACTTTTGGTTTGTTGCGGTTGTCATCGCGGCGACGGTCATCACGCCGGTTGTTGCGGCCGTACCCATCGTCGCGTCGCGTATCACGACTCTTAGAGTATCGGTACTCACTGTCACGCTTGGCCATTCTCTCCTTGCCCTTGAGAACATCTTCGATGATCTCTTCGAGCTCGTGAATGTCGGCGACTCGAGCGTGGTAGAGACTCTCCGCTAGCTTGTCATCGTCGCATGTTGCCAGGAACTGCTGTACGTGTTCTTTCGCGTCGCGACCACTCTTCTCAAAGTGTAGACGGGCGGTCCGAGCGTCGCCATTCAGCCTGTTTATGTCGTCGCACAGATGTTCATTACGTTCCCGCTTGGCGGAGTAGTAACGCGACAGTGCCGTCTGCGTGAACTGCGAGCAGTAGTAGCGGATGAACGCATCGCTCAACAGCTTCCACTTGCGCTTCGTCTTCTTCGGAAGTTGACGGAACCAATGAATGGCTCCGTCCCGGAGACTTAGCTCAAATGGAATGCACCATTTATCGGCATCTGTGTGGGTTCCAGTCATTTCATAGACGAACCCACGGAGCCACAGCATACAGTTCTCGCTCTTGTTGCGAGAGCCTGAGAACGGCGTGATGCGATCCAGCGGTCGGTGCGAAGCCATTTCAATCCTCGGTGTCGGGTCTACGTCGTTCAGCGTCGCTAGCTCATTCATCTGACGCATCAACTCGAGTTGAGGATCTTCCTCGTCGAATGTACGCACCAAAATGTCATCGTTACTGGACGAACCATCGCTGTCGACTTGACGACGTCCGGCACCACCTTTGGGAGCTCGCGCACCGCCTCGGCGACCGAACGAACCCTCGTTACTTGCGTAAATACGTTGCATACGGCTCTCCGAACGTGGCGTAACCATGTGCGAGTCTTGAAAGTACGGTGAAGCTTCGGTAGTGCCAAAGTCACCACGCTCAGCTCCACGCTTGGTCGGAGGAGTACGAACGAGTCGTTTGGGCGTCGGCGGCAATGGAATCTTGGACGGATCTTCATCTTGAATCATCGGTCGACTCACAGGTTGCTTTCCGGCATTGATGCCAACAGCGCCAAACGGCTTCCGAAGCTTCTTCTTCCATTTCTGGAGAGCAGCTCCGGCTTCATGTGGACTCCAATCCTGGAGCGACATCGTCGATGGGTACGTCTCGTTCTCGAACCCCAGCGACAACAGTAGCGAAACTGAATCCTCGGCAACTTGACTAGTCGAAACCGAGTTGACTGGGTATTGAAGTTCCTGCGCACGCGCAGGCCAGTCGGCATTTTTCTTGGGAATGGGCTTGAACAGCTGCATCCACTCATCATTCTGCATCAGCGCTTGTACGCGGTCGAAAACGCGCTTTGCGGCTGGTGTATCACCGTTGATAGGTGGGCGAGGTGCCTTCAGCAGTGCTGAATGCTTTGCACTCGCCACCGAAGGTTTAAACCCCTCGGTCCCATCGTCATAATCATGATAGGCCGGTTCCGGTCCCGCAACATCATCGAGCTCGTCGGCGAGGTTCCTCGAAAGGGACTTGGTCGCCCCGCTCAGCCCCGATGATAGCGTGGCCGTCTCCGGCGTCGCTGCGGCTGGCTCTGGAGCCGGCGTCTAATCTTCGTAATCTTCATAATCGTGGGCGTCAGGACCGATGTCCGCTTCGTCGTCGAAGCTCACTGAAGCTCGGTGCGGCTGCAAAGCGCGCAGCCGGGCTTGAACTCTCGTTGCGAGCCCGGCAGACTTGGCAGGCGTAACTGGTACGGTGGATGTCCTTTCCGCAGGTTTCTTGGTTTCTTTTTCTTGGTCTCCTCTTCTCCTGGATCTCGGAAACTGGAAGGCATACAAACAGCTCACATGGTCACAATCTGTTCCTGG
>NW_003302914.1:0-3348 GCF_000142945.1 Phytophthora infestans T30-4 | reverse complement strand
GCACGGGCGCTCTCATACCCTGTTCGGCCAGAAACCGACTCATCGCAGCTTCGAAGTGTCGCTGCAGGGTGCCTGAGGAGGTGTCGGAAGAGCCTGTGGCCGGCTGGTCCACTGGCGAGACAGGATAGGCCAACCAGTAAAATAAGAACACGCTACTAGCACGAGCAAAGCTAGCAGGTGTTTTGAATCCTCGGGGTCCCAACAGCGGAAGGGTACCAGGCACGGGTAAGCCTTTTACGAGATCACCGAGTGTTCAGCACTCGGCTGGAAGAAATAAAAGGGAGGCAATTCAAGCACTCCCAGTCGTGCAAATAGGCAACAATAAGCCGTCACGTAAAACCTCCCGATAATAATCGGCCAATACACAAAGTCTCTTGGCCTTGCCGGATGAACCCTCGCTACAGAGCTTCGAGTTCACCGACAGGCATAACACACTCAAACAAGCTTGACCTGACGCTTACCTTGAAGCCGGACGTCGCTCTGTGTGCTTGAGTGGAAATTCTGTTCTGTATTTAAGCTTACCCTTTCGGGTCTATTCCTAATAAGAAGTCCTAATCAAGTATACAAATATCAAGTGAACAATGATCCGTTATGGATCTTCTTGCATGCCAAGCGTCGTCTGCACTGTCGCATGAGCATCTTTAACGGTCCGCGCCCTGTCCCAGACGGTGAACGTGTCTTCCAAAGGTCGCTGAGTATTCCGCGAACTCATCTTAACCGCCACTGAGGGTTCGTACCGTAGATGGCCGCTGAATGCGAATCCGGCCAGTCCATTAATAATAATAAGGACAGCCTGGATTCAGTGACATATGCCCGTATCCAATACTCGTTGAACGTTCGGAGGTGACGCCGTCGAGTCCCTTGCACCTTGGCGTCTCCGTACATCACCTGACCGAGGGTTCGTCGCTTAAACAACTTGGGCGGTGTCACGTCTTTGTCGACGGGTGATAATCCGCAACTTCGGAGAAATCACTACACCACACATGACGAGTGTACACTTACAGTGAAGTGGATCAACGCGACCTGGATTCGGATGAGTGTACCCATAATATGGCGACCATAATGATTACACCATGGATCCGGTGGATTTGATGATAATACAGCTGGGATGATGGGCCAAGGAGAAAAAGAACATGCAGCCGAGCCTGGTAGGGGATTTAGCAGGTAAAAGACGTAGAAGGTAGAAATCCAGGCAGGTATAGAGCTAAGTATCAATACAGACTTCTATTTGCACAGTAACACGCAAGTGCCTTCCTGCTCTCAAGAATCGGAACTGCATTGGCCGTACGAGCTCGAAGAAGGTTGGGAATTGCGAATCTAGTGTTGGTAGTGATACCTGGATAATACATTGGCCAGATCCTACAACCTAGTGAGCTTTTACTTTACACGTGCAGATCCGACAGGCTAACCGGATTTACTACTTGGCCGGGTATACCCAAGAAGATCTCAACTCTCCAGATCCCGTCACAGGAGGCGGCAAGTACGACGCAAAGGAAACGCAAAGGCAAGGGAACACACCCGCAAGGCAACCCTACGGCCAGATCCACGATCTAGGCCCTGGATCCATAAGCTCGAATATTCGCTTAGGATTCAGAACCAACCACGTACGCAGAGTGAAGATATCACCACCGCTGCTCCACCCCATCCCCACGTCTCGCCAAGACACTCAAGCTTCACCACTTGAACGCTTCGGAAGTTACCGAGAGAGCAAGATCCCGCCCTACCGACGGGTACACAAGGTGAGGAAAGTTCAGCAGAACACGGATCATCGGGGGACCCCTCCGTTAGTCGGTGTCTGGGCGCAGTTGGTAAGTTGGATCCAGCAATCTCGCAGATTTTGCTGATCCCGCTACACCACAATGGTGCGCGTGCCCGGATCTTTTGGTGACTCGGGATTTCACCGTGAGTCCCAAGAAGATGCTCAAGTGAAGATTGGAGCCTGGGGAAGAGGCGTCGTCGGAGGTCGGGTCGACGA
Organism: Phytophthora infestans T30-4; assembly: GCF_000142945.1. Lineage (NCBI taxonomy): Eukaryota > Oomycota > Peronosporomycetes > Peronosporales > Peronosporaceae > Phytophthora > Phytophthora infestans. The sequence continues at coordinate 1,373 of NW_003302914.1, read as the reverse complement.
AGACGCTGCTGAATAAAACAAGATCCGCGGATCGATGGAGTCCTGGGAGGAACTCTGTTGACGGAACAGAGATGGATTCGGATCCGGATCTAGAAGAGAAAGCTCTCTATCCTCCCCAGGTCCCATCGGGGACCCCTGCGGATCTTAACGCAAATCAGAATCCGCTAACAAAACGAGGGAAAGTGGAGGCAAAACGGTATGCATTTGCAGATTCACCGGTCAAGCCAACACCGTACCTGAACCCAAGCTCGCTAGTCGAAAAGACGAGAAAGAAGAACATTATGAGTAAGACTACGCGAAAGAAAATGCAAGCTCCAGAGTCGGAAGAAGACCAAGCTGGATCCAGGTCTAACTGGTCAGATAAGGATCTTGTGGTGTAGTGATTTCTCCGTAGTTGCGGATTATCACCCGTCGACAAAGACGTGACACCGCCCAAGATGTTCAAGCGACGAACCCTCGGTCATGTGATGAACGGAGACGCCAAGGTGCAAGGGACTCGACGGCGTCACTTCCGAACTTTCAACGAGTAATGGATACGCCCATATGTCACTGAATCCAGGCTGTCCTTATTATTAATAATGGACTGGCCGGATTCGCATTCAGCAGACCATCTACGGTACGAACCCTCAGTGGCGGTTGGGATGAGTTCGCGGAAGACTCAGCGACCTTTGGAAGGCACGTTCACCGTCTGGGAGAGGGCGCGGACCGTTAAAGATACTCATGCGACGGTGCAGACGACGCTTGGCATGCAAGAAGATCACACATGGATCTGGGCTGTATCCACCCTTTCAGCGTACTCATGGATCTGGGCTAGATCCACCCTTTCAGTGTACACATGGCACATGGAAGCCAACATCCAGGACACCAGATCCAGCGTCTGGCGGGCAAGTTTGTTGATGACAATGAAAAGGCGGATTCAGGCCAGATGCATCCGCCCCGGAAGATCGTGGATCTCTCTACTCACTCGGGGTTGTCTCTGACTCCGGATCGTGACGAAGCGCTGTTCTTTTCTCTTATGTTTGAGAAAGCACTTCAGCCACCATTCCACTCCTGTACGAGGTTCGCGATGCAAAAAAGCGCTCACGACATGCACTACCTACATCAACAACCGTTTTCTCTCTCTTAGTGCCACATGTCCTCCCACCAATCGTACATCCAAATTGCCAGAGCAAGAGCCTCATCCCACCAAACTTTCGGTCAGCACTTTCTCAATGAGCCCCAACCGATCTAAAAGAACAAATCTAGGATCCTTTCCCGCCGGGTGCAAAATCTTGAAGGGGAAACTACGAAAACCCCCAAGATACTACAAGAACAATGCCCCGGTCTTCTGACGGCACCCCAACTACACAAACATGGGCAAGCCAAGGTCCCTG
>NW_003302913.1:9674-12371 GCF_000142945.1 Phytophthora infestans T30-4 | reverse complement strand
TGACCTCGCTGAGGAGAGTTTCGAGAACGGAATGTTCTCATCTTAGTGGGGGAGAGTGTAACGGGGTTACATGGTGTGGAGCACACAGGGGTACGAAGTACCCGGAGAGTTAACAAACTCTCAGTACATAAGTTGGAGAGTTAACAAGGTATCTCAGTACGTTGGCTGAAAGCCACACGTTATGCATTTGATTAGGTTTAACTATGCTAGATAGTTAAAGAGATACATTTACCCCTAGGCGGCTTGGCCGCAATAATAGTAAATAAAACACTTCTGGTTTTGAAGCATAAAAGTTAAGGTGTTAACTTTGAGCCCTGGTCTTGGGCTGTAAGTGTCCTTTGGATAAGGAACTTAGTATTAGTGACTCTTTGAGTCGAACGTCTTCCTCTGACGCTAAAGCTACGGCAGCCCCGCTGCAAGGGAGCACACCCGCAAGGCAACCCTACGGCCAGATCCACGATCTAGGCCCCGGATCCATAAGCTCGAATATTCGCTTAGGATTCGGAACCATCCACGGACGCAGAGTGAAGATTTTCCACTGCTGCTCCACCCCATCCCCACGTCTCGCCAAGATACTCAAGCTTCACCACTTGAACTCTTCGGAAGTTACCGAGAGAGCAAGATCCCGCCCTACCGACGGGTACACAAGGTGAGGAAAGTTCAGCAGAACACGGATCATCGGGGGACCCCCTCCGTTAGTCGGTGTCTGGGCGCAGTTGGTAAGTTGGATCTGCTAGGAGCGGGAGACGCACTACGCGGACGTTTCGCAACTGATGGATCTGCCCCACCTACAGACGGGAGAGGAGCAGAGACGCTGGCAGCACGAGAAGGTCCCGACAAGGGAGGAAGGGGATCCGACACGGCAGCTGTCACCAGCGCCAGTCGTCGACGAGCCAAATCCCGCTCCGATAAGCCACGATCGCGCTCCAGGACCAGCTGTTGCTCCTGAGTTTGGGCTGCAGCGAGTTGATCCCGGAGTTTCGCGGCGGCCGCATCGGATTCTTTCAATTTGTCATCTGGATTGACAATAACGAGTGAATATGGGGTTACTAGCAAGGACTAAAAGAGGATCCACGTACTCGTGCGGCGAAGCTTGGATTCCAGCTCTGTTTGTGCACGCTTGGCATCCGCCCACTCGGTAGCCGCCTTGTCCCGCTGGAGCTCGCTGTCCGCCAGCTTCGCTTGGATCTCGTCGCGCAATTGAGTCATGCGCACGAATTCTTCGAGCGCGTAATCTCGTCCGGCAGACGCTTTCTCGAACAACTCCTTGGTGTCTTGCAACTCTTCAGAGAGTTGAGCCAGGGCTACATCCGGCGATGAGGGAGGTGGATTTGGCGCGGGGGACCCTCCACGCGCCGACCCTAAGGCGGATCCATGGGTGGATCCCACATAGTCGTTGGTCACCACCTCCTCCTGGGTCAGACGCAACTCGTCACGGGGCCGGTCCAAGCTCGCATCCGCAGCTGCCCCAGCAGTCTGGGAATCCTCCAGATCCCGCTCGAGGTCGTGGATCCGGGATTGGAGCTGGTGGATCTCAGATCCAGCGAGCGCCATCTCCCTAAGGAGATGGTCGTTGTCATCCCGCATGACATCTCGCTGACGGGAGGCGCGATCCAGCCGTCCGGTCAGGTCGCGGATCTCGACCGCCTGATCAGCCAACAAGAGTCGCAGGTCCTGCGACCGAGAGGCCGCACGGTGCTCCCACCCCTGGATCTCCATAGCCTGGTCATGGACCTGGGCTCGCAAGGTCTGAAGTTGGGTAGTGTGCAGAGACGCAGCTTGGTCTTGGGCATCTTGAGCAGTCTGGAGCTCCGCCGTCAGGGTTTGCACCTGATCGGAAAGCGCCTGGGCTAGAACCCGCAGATCGGTGGGCGACATGGAAGACGGACTGACCGGAGTGTGGTGGATGGGGCCTTGCCCGACGATTTGCCGGTACGCTTGGCGGGAGACATGTGTCGCGAAGGGGAGAAAGCGGTTGTGGATGCTGGTGATGCACGTCGTGGACGCTGTTGTGCAGCGCCGACCTCGTACAGGAGGCGATTGTGGTGAAGTGCTTTCTCAGAGATAAGAGAATGGTCCTGACGCGGGGTCACTATCCCGAATCAGTGACAATTTCAAGTGATTATAGAGGATTTGGGTTGTTTGGCGCGGGTGCAAGTTGCCTGTGGTGGATTAGCCATGGCGAGCAGCACCCCGTATGGAATGACGATGGATCTGATATGAACGATGTACGAGAAGGCAAGATCCACCAAGACTTACCTCGGATCCACCCTTACCTGGATTCACTAAGATGGATATGGGATATACTATACAAGAGTGGATCGAGTGTGGATCCTATGAAGGAAGGATGGTCGGTGCTCTCTGACGGTGGATCTAGTAGCCACGGCTAATGAAGAGTCAAGATCCACCGCGAGGTACCCCGGATCCCATACTTCCGAGTTCGTATCCAAGGAGGGGAGGGATCCCGCCTGGAGGGACCTGGATCCAGGGTATACGGGATGAGGGATACAGTGGATCTCGAACTTTTCGTGGGACAACGGAGATCACAGATGGTTGCCAGATGATGTTGGATGATTTGGAGAGCTCGGATCCACGGGCGAGTGTACCATTACAGTGGAGGTGGATTCCAGGCGACCCTGGAATCCGGGATGGACTGGTCCCCCATAATAAGGGTGGACCATGAAGGAATTAACGTCC
>NW_003302913.1:0-5098 GCF_000142945.1 Phytophthora infestans T30-4 | reverse complement strand
GAAGATCCATAACGGATCATTGTTCACTTGATTTGTATACTTGATTAGGACTTCTTATTAGGAATAGACCCGAAAGTGTAAGCTTAAATACAGAACAGAATTTCCACTCAAGCACACAGAGCGACGTCCGGCTTCAAGGTAAGCGTCAGGTCAAGCTTGTTTGAGTGTGTTATGCCTGTCGGTGAACTCGAAGCTCTGTAGCGAGGGTTCATCCGGCAAGACCAAGAGACTTTGTGTATTGGCCGATTATTATCGGGAGGTTTTACGTGACGGCTTATTGTTGCCTATTTGCACGACTGGGAGTGCTTGAATTGCCTCCCTTTTATTTCTTCCAGCCGAGTGTTGAACACTCGGTGATCTCGTAAAAGGCTTACCCGTGCCTGGTACCCTTCCGCTGTTGGGACCACGAGGATTCAAAACACCTGCTAGCTTTGCTCGTGCTAGTAGCGTGTTTTTATTTTACTGGTTGGCCTATATAAGTAGTTTACAAGGTCCAGTTTGTCCCGGTGCAAGGGCAGAACTGGGGTCTTCAGGTCCGCCCGAACGATCGTTTACTATCCTAGTAGACGTATTGTTGTGGGAACATCCTAACTACATCTGTAGCTAGAGTTCACGTGGGATTTCCAACACCACAGTGATCTCGTAAAAGGCTTACCCGTGCCTGTTACCCTTCCGCTGTTGGGACCACGAGGATTCATAACACCTGTTAGCTTTGCTCGTGCTAGTAGCGTGTTCTTATTTTTACTGGTTGGCCTATATAAGTAGTTTACAAGGTCCAGTTTGACCCGGTGCAAGGGCAGAACTGGGGTCTTCAGGTCCGCCCGAACGATCGTTTACTATCCTAGTAGACGTATTGTTGTGGGAACATCCTAACTACATCTGTAGCTAGAGTTCACGTGGGATTTCCAACACCACAACTGGTGCCGCGACCCGGGAACAGATTGTGACCATTGTGAGCTGTTTGTATGGCCTTCCAGTTTATGAGCTACCAAGAGAAGAAGAACAAGAAAAAGACAAGAAATATGGCGAAAGTACAACCGACGGTACCAGTTACGCCTGCCAAGTCTGGCGGGGCTCGCAACGAGAGTTCAAGCCCGGCTGCGCGCTTTGCAGCCGCCACCGAGCTTTCAGTGAGCTTCGACGACGAAGCGGACATCGGTCCTGACGCCCACGATTATGAAGATTACGAAGACAAGACGCCGGCGCCAGAGCCGGGCGCAGCGACGCCGGAGACGGCCACGCTATCATCGGGGCTGAGCGGGGCGACCAGGTCCCTTTCGAGGAACCTCGCCGACGAGCTCGATGATGTTGCGGGACCAGAACCAGCCTACGATGATTATGACGATGGGACCGAGGGTTCTAAACCTTCGGTGGCAAGTGCAAAGCATTCAGCACTGCTGAAGGCACCTCGCCCACCGATCAACGGTGATACACCAGCCGCCAAGCGCGTTTTCGACCGCGTACAAGCGCTGATGCAGAATGATGAGTGAATGCAGCTGTTCAAGCCCATCCCCAAGAAAAAAGCCGACTGGCCTGCGCGTGCGCAGGAACTTCAATACCCAGTCAACTCGGTTTCGACTAGCCAAGTTGCCGAGGATTCAGTCTCGCTAATGTTGTCGCGGGGCTTCGAGAACGAGACGTACCCATCGACGATGTCGCTCCAGGATTGGAGTCCACATGAAGCCGGAGCTGCTCTCCAGAAATGGAAGAAGAAGCTTCGGAAGGCGTTTGGCGCCGTTGGCATCAATGCCGGAAAGCAACCTGTGAGTCGACCGATGATTCAAGATGAAGATCCGTCCAAGATTCCATTGCCGCCGACGCCCCAACGACTCGTTCGTACTCCTCCGACCAAGCGTGGAGCTGAGCGTGGTGCCTTTGGCACTACCGAAGCTTCACCGTACTTTCAAGACTCGCACATGGTTACGCCACGTTCGGAGAGCCGTATACAACGTATTTACGCAAGTAACGAGGGTTCGTTCGGTCGCCGAGGCGGTGCACGAGCTCCCAAAGGTGGTGCCGAACGTCGTCAAGTCGACAGCGATGGTGCGTCCAGTGACGATGACATTTTGGTGCGTACATTCGACGAGGAAGATCCTCAACTCGAGTTGATGCGCCAGATGAATGAGCTAGCGACGCTGAACGACGTGGACCCGACACCGAGGATTGAAATAGCGTCGCACCGACCATTGGATCGCATCACGCCGTTCTCAGGCTCTCGCAACAAAAGCGAGAACTGTATGCAGTGGCTCCGTGGGTTCGTCTATGAAATGACTGGAACCCACACAGATGCCGATAAATGGTGCATTCCATTTGAGCTAAGTCTCCGGGACGGAGCCATTCATTGGTTCCGTCAACTCCCGAAGAAGACGAAGCGCAAGTGGAAGCTGCTGAGCGATGCGTTCATCCGCTACTACTGCTCGCAGTTCACTCTGACGGCACTGTCGCGTTAGAACTCCGCCAAGCGGGAACGTAATGAACATATGTGCGACTACATAAACAGGCTGAATGGCTACGCTCGGACCGCCCGTTTACACTTCGAGAAGAGTGGTCGCGACGCGAAAGAACACGTACAGCAGTTCCTGGCAACATGCGATGATGACAAGCTGGCGGAGAGTCTCTACCACGCTCGAGTCGCCGACATTCACGAGCTCGAAGAGATCATCGAAGATGTTCTCAAGGGCAAGGAGAGGATGGCCAAGCGTGACAGTGAGTACCGATACTCCAAGAGTCGTGATACGCGACGCGACGATGGATTCGCCCGCAACAACCGGCGTGATGACCGCCGTCGCGATGACAACCGAAACCAAGAGTGACGCTCATTGAAGCCACGGTGGATGACCTACTAGCTGAATTAGAAGGTCATGAAGCTGCTCAGGGAGGCACCGAGTATTCAAACGAAGATCCGAACGCTTACAACGATGTCCAAGACGAGTACAACGACTTTCAGCCCGATAATACGGATGGTGATTTCTCATTGGATGGAAACGACCGATACCTCGCCGCTGCTAACGAAAATGAGCGCCGTGCAGCTGCTGAAGGCACCTACGCACGTTCAGACAACCGTCAACCGCGTGGAAACGTGCCTGATCGCGAGAATGGCTTCAATCAAGATCGCCGAAGTAGTGACCGTGGGTTCAATCAGGACCAACGCGGTCGACGTGACTTCAACCACGACAACCGACGCCCACAGTACGGACCATGCGCGGTGTGCGGTGGCATGAGTCACTCCGACCACTACTGTAACAAGCGATGCAAGTTCTGCAAGCAGCTCCACGATGCTGGACAATGCGAACTTTTCCGCAACTTCCAAGACCTTGCCAAATTCGTGCGCACTAAAGCCACAAAGGAGGAACTCCCGCCAGAGCTCAAGGCCGTCGTTCAAGAACGTCATTTAAACTAGGCAGCCCGCCAACTACAACTGGGCTGGTCCCTATCGGGCTGCCACAGTTAACCGAGCCTTCAATGGAAGCAGAGTGTATCTTTGCTTTCATGGGGCAGAGTGAATGGCCTGATAATTACGTAACAAGTGTGAACGCGACGAAAATGAAAAGGAGAGGAGTAGAATCCTCGGTGGAGGTGTTGGAGAGAGAGTGGAGTGTGCTGATGCGGATGAGGGCACCAGCGAAGGTTCGTTCGGCTTGGTTTCGAGTGCAGCGCGAGACGAGCCCAAGGGTCACTCCAAGATGATGAAGTTGAACCCTGGCGAGAGACAGGGGTGGTGGTCGGCCAAGAAATTCGACCGACGGATCAGAATGAGAGCTCTGGTGCAAGGCGCTGTGAACGACCAGCGAACGAGGATCCTCCTCGACACAGGAGCGAACGTTAGTGTGATCACTGACGCCTTTGCCAAGAAGTTGCGACTCCGAGATGTACCTGATCACGGACGCCGCATTGACATTCAAGGAATCAACGAAGGCAAGGTGTCTACGACGCGACGAGCGTGCGTCAAGATTACGCTCGGATGGGAGATGGTGTATGAGTTTGAGATGTGGGTAATGGCGCATAGTGCAGGCGTCGACGTGGTACTCGGGACCGACTTTATGATCCCAGCTGGGATCCGGTTGGACCTGTTCCACGGCGCGGCGCAATTACCGCACGAGGTCCAAATCCCGCTGATAAAGACCAAGAACATGATCGACAGCGAAGAATACGGCTCCCATGTTAACGCCGGTTCACCCGAGCGTTTGGACATTCAAGCGCACGAGTGGCGAGAATATCGACTAGCGAAGCGTCAAGTCGGGCTGGAAGAACACGTACTGTGGGTTCGTCGGACGAACAAGCTAATCCCGTCAGTGACGAGGTTTCGACGTGGACGGCCCCAGAGCATTCGATTGACCAACGTGTCTGATCGAACTGTGTATCTACCAGCACACGACTCGATCGCGATGTGGATTCCAGATGGGGATTTGCCACGAGGTGACGGCTATGTGCGTCTGGAGTCCAAGAAGTACCAAGACTGGCAAGTGTTGGCCTACGAAGGTTGTAGAGACCGCGATCTCTTTCAGCGTGAATGCGAAATCTACGAACAATGGCTTGCAACTCAGCCTTCAGCAGTTGATCGACCATACTACCCAGAACCCGGTGGGGTGATAGCACGACCTCTAGAAGACTCGCTAGTGGATTCTAGTGATCGTCTGACATGTGCAGAGCGCTGGGCACTGATCCTGGAAGAACGTGAACGAGTGGAAGCCTGTCTGGCGTCTGGGGTGGCAGCCGGGGATTCGGCCGACGGTCAGCCTTCCGCAGAACCTTTGGACACGTACACGACAACCCATGGCGGAAGCAATAACGCGAACGAAGCCTCGGTAGTGCGTACACACGAACTACTGAGACCGGTGAACGTGGTACATACGCCAACGAGTTTTAGTGTCCAGTCAGGGGTGACCACGGAAGCGACAAGCAACGGCACTGGATTGAATGGAGTCACCCGTTTTGACGAAGCTGTTTGTGTAAAAGGGGTCACCAAATCTGCGAACGAGCCACCGGTGGTTGATTCAGAGGATACAGGCATGAAGCAAAAGGTGTTGAGTAAGGCACCGAGTATTCATAACAAGATTGATGAAAGTCACGAAATGACAAGACAGCGGCATCACAACGA
>NW_003302912.1:1749-7892 GCF_000142945.1 Phytophthora infestans T30-4 | reverse complement strand
TCTCATCCGGATCTAGGTCGCTTGGATCCACCTCGCTGTAATTGTACACTCGCCGTGGATCCGAGCTCTCCAATCATCCAACATCATCTTGCAACCTTCTGTGATCTCCTTGGTCCCACGAAAGTTCGAGATCCACTGCATCCATCATCCTTATACCCTGGATCCAGGTCCTTCAAGGCGGGATCCTTCCTCCATGGATCCGAACTCGGAGGTATGGGATCCGGGGTACCTCGCGGTGGATCTTGACTCCTCGTTAGCCGTGGCTATTAAATCCACCTTCGGATGACACCTACCACCATTCCTTCATAGGATCCCCACTCGATCCACTGGTACATGGTGTATCCCATATCCATTTAAGTGAATCCAGGTAAGGGTGGATCCGAGATAAGTTCTTGGTGGATCTTGTCTTCCTGTACATCGCTCATACTAGATCCATCGTCATTCCATACGGGGTGCCGCTCGTCATGGCTAATCCACCACAGGCAACTTGCATCCGTGCCACCAACCCAAATCCTCTCTAATCACTTGAAATTGTCACTGATTCGGGATAGTGACCCCGCGTCAGGCCCATTTTCTTATTTCTGAGAAAGCACTTCACCACATACCCTTTACGGTGGATCGCAGAAGGCTGGACGCATCTACCTCAAGCGCCAGCTCTTCAGCATGGAGATGGCAGAAGGCGGAAACATCCTTTACCATTGCAACGAGGTCCTCAACATCAGCGCCAAGCTCAGCAGTATCGGCGCCAAGATGGAGGAATAGGATGTGGCGATCTGCTTGCTGCGCAGTCTGCCCAAGAGCTACGAGAACGTCGTGCTGAACTTGGAGATGAGCAATGCAGAGCTGCGAGCGCAAGATGTGGTGAAGGTGCTCACGAATGAGCATATCAAGCGACAAGGCGAGAAGACTGCGGCGGTGAAGATCGAGGAAGCAGCGAAGGCCTTCAACGCCGAGCGTGAAACTCGCCGGTGTGATTACTGCGGAAAACTGGGGCACGTAATTGACAAGTGCTGGACCAAGCAGAAGGATGAAAACCGAGGAGGTGCACGACGCGGTCGAGGTGGCCGCGGTGCCAACAATATCGACTGGCGTAACGACGACGACGACTACGTCGCGTTTGCGGTCTCCATGTCGACAGCGTGTGGAGTGTCGACGGGCAAGAAGTTCGACGGCACATGGGCGATCGACAGTGGTGCAACCCACCACATCTGCAACGACAAGTCCAAGTTTGTGGACATCAACTTGCGCGACGAAGGCGTACTCACGGTTGCCAACGGACAAACGGCCAAGATTTTGGGAGTCGGCACCGTTGTGCAACAAGTGGTTCTGCCTAATGGGAATGTGCGTAACGTCCGGATCGAAGATGCTCTCTATGTGCCGAGCATGAACAAGAACCTGCTGTCTGTGCCTCAGATCAACCGAGGCGGACACTTCAAGGTGGTGTTTGACAACTCCGAGATGCACATTGCGCGCAAGTCGTCAAAGAAGATCGTTGCCTCAGCGGACCTGATCGACGGACTCTACTGGCTGCGAGTGCCCAAGGTGTCTGCCAATTCGACGTCCAAGGTCTCGATCAACGGTGTCGATCTTCATGCGCGGATGGGTCACGCTCCGAACGACGTATTGCGGAAAATGGTTTCGAGCGGCATGGTGACGGGCGCGAAAATGCCGACTTCGTCAAAGAACTCGAGCGGATGTCGCGGATGCCAGCAAGGGAAGATGGTCCAAAAACCATTTCCAAGCAACCCGGACAAGCCCAAGTACAAGCCATTTGAGTTCCTGCACTGTGGCGCCATGGAAAAAGAGTCGCTTGGTGGCAGCAAGTATCTGCTGCTGATCACGGACGAAGCCAGCGGCTGCATGACGGGATTCTGTTTGCGCGCCAAGTCGGAGAGTGAAGGCTGTCTGCGCAAGTTTATCGCCAAGGTGGAGCGCCAGTTCGATGCCAGGGTCAAGTTCGTGCGTCATGACGGTGCCAAGGAGTTCGCGACCAACTCGCTCAAGGCCTTCTACGACGACCATGGCATCGAAGTTCAACCGACGGTTCGATATGCGCATCAGACCAATGCGACTGCGGAACGCGCCAACCGGACCATTGTGACTATCGGGCGCAGCATGCTTCACTTTGCACGTTTGGACAAGACGTTATGGGCGGAAGCGGCGATGACGGCAATCTACATCAAGAACCGGTTGCCGTCATCCAAGATCCCAGGGAAGACACCTTTCGAGATTGTGTACAAGAGGAAGCCCAACGTGAAGCACATGCGCGTTTTCGGGTGCAAGGCCTACATCCTGACGCCGAAGGAGAAGCGACTCAAGTGGGACCCCAAGGCTCGTGAAGGCATTTTCATGGGCTATGAAGAGCGTTCGAAGGCGTATCGCGTTTATGACATCGAGGCGGGGCAGGTAGTGATTTCTCGCGATGTCACTTTCGACGAATCCACCTTTGACGACGTCAATATTCAAGATGACGATGAAGATGTCGATGATGCGGCGGATATCCTGGACGACCTCGAGATTTCGGACGACCATGGAACTCGTGAATTCAAGCAGGCGGGGAAACGCAAAGCTCGCTCCAACCCTGACGAACGGGAACAAGTTCGTCGACCGCGTCGCAGTGCTGGATTGGAAGAAGCAAGTGCTCCGGGCCATGACTCCGACCATCAAGAATCCAAGAATGAAGACAATGATGATGATGACTCGACTCAGCCCATGTATTGGCGTGCGAGTGCGAATGCAGTGGAGACGAGTGACAGCATCGAGCCGAAGACGTTCCAAGAGGCTGTGAGCGACGAAGACCAAGTCCACTGGCGCAAGGCGATCCGAGCAGAGCTTAAGTCGATGCGACTTCGTGGAGTGTTTCGTGGCGCCAAGTTACCGAACAACCAGCGTGCGGTCGGAACCAAGTGGGTGTTCAAGATCAAGCGTAATGCCGACGGATCCATCGAGAAATATAAGGCTCGACTCGTCGCGAAAGGATTTGTGCAGAAGTACGGCATCGACTACACCGAGACGTTTTCGCCGGTGGTCAAGTACGTCACGCTGCGAACGATCATCGCTGTGGCCAAGTTCTTCAATTGGCCCCTCGACCAACTTGATGTCGTCACGGCGTTCCTGTACGGCTTGATGAAGGAGAAGGTGTTCCGCAGTGTTCCAGAAGGCGTGGAACTTGATGACGGCTACGACTGCGTGGAACTGCTCAAGGCGATCTACGGTCTCAAGCAAGCTTCTCGAGTATGGAACGAGACCTTCGACGAGTATGTGCGCTCCATCGAATTTCGCGTTTCGAGCTACGATCCGTGCCTCTACATCAAGGTTGTCGACGGTGACTGCGTTCTGATGCTGGTGTACGTCGACGATGTGTTGGTGACCGGAAGCTCTTCGATGATGATCTCCGAAGTGAAGAAACAGCTCAAGGCACGATTCGATATGACCGACAGCGGCAAGTGTTCCTTCATTCTGGGCATCGAAGTGGTCGACAACGCAGACGGCAGTGTCACGTTGTCCCAAGCTCGCTACATCAACGACATCCTGGAGCGCTTTGGCATGCAGAACTGCAAACCTGCTGCCAGTCCAGTCGACCTCAGCATGAAGCTCGTTGCCAGTGACGCCTCGACCAAGTTGGATGCGCCGTTCCGTAAAGCTGTGGGTGCTCTCATGCACTTGATGACGTCGACTCGCCCGGATATTGCTTTTGCTGTTGGATATGTTTCACGATTCATGGAGAGCCCTCAAGTCGAGCACTGGATCGCTGTCACGAGGATCTTCCGTTACCTTCAAGGTACCAAGTCGCACGGACTCCATTTTTCACCAGGCAACGGAATCGACTTTCGTGGCTATTCGGATGCAGACTGGGCTGGTGACCACAGTGACCGCAAGTCGACTTCGGGCTACCTGTTTCAAGTTCTCGGTGGACCAGTATCGTGTGGATCCAAGAAACGGTCAAGTGTCTCTCTCTCCACGAGTGAAGCCGAGTACATCGCACTGAGCCTGGCAATCCAAGAAGGCAAGTGGGTGCACAAGCTTCTGTGTGAGATCCTCGACGCTGCAGGCAAAGACACCCCGGATCTCAAGATTTTCGAAGATAACCAGTCGTGCATCAAGATGACGAAGAACCCCGTGAACCATGGCCGCGCCAAGCACATCGACATCAAGTACCACCACATCCGTGATGAAGTCAAGCGCGGTGAAGTGATCGTCGAGTACTGCGAGACTACGACCATGCTGGCTGACATCTTGACCAAGGGACTCGGCGGACCTCGTCACAAGGACTTAACGACGGCTCTTGGCGTTCAAGCGTGTTCGCATTGAGAGGGGCTGTTGCAGGTAATCCAATACGATCCCGCGATGATTACGGTAGGATGTTTACGCCACCGATGATTAGACGAGTAGGATGATTGGACGAGTACAGAGTGTTGGTGATTGGATGCACCAAATGATTGGATGCAAACTAGGTAGAGAAGACAGTGTAAGTTCTTATCAATCAATCACTTCTGAATTTCCATTCTGCCCCTCAAGTGACTTCCCTCGCCTCGGCCTGCTCGCCCCAAGCTTCGGCAGTCCTCCCCTCGCAAGACACAAGATCCAACCATCACCTTCTTCAACCGCGGCCAAAGAATTCGTTGTCGAGACTGTTAGCTGATGATATCGCCTCAGCGGCGGGAGTGAAAGCAAAAACAAGAAAGATGGCACCTGTACCATGGTCGAAGTCACAACTAGCGTTTTAAGGCTCGTCTGCCGATCGAAGATTAGCTCCAACGGATTGAAAGACAGCTATCTGCCAATGGCAAAGGCGTGCCTCGGTATTCTTACGTCGTGTGTTCGCTCTTATGGGGGAGTTTGATTTGATACGGACGAAATTTGAATTGATACGGACCAGTCCCAGAGAAGCAGTAACAAATACAGCAGCTAGCAGGTTCCTTTTACACGAAATTCAGGCGTCCGACGATATACAGAGTGTACTTGCTGCATTTTCCGTAGCATCGGAGTAAGGCGCACTTGTCATTCGTGGCATTCTCTTCACGATTGACACTGACTTGGCACCGCGACGGCGCACTTCGCCGGCAAAGAACTCAGCGTGTTGCTGCTGTGGTCGGTGCCCACGCAGTTCATGAAGACATCTTCTGTGGATACTACCGTGCAACTCGGTTTTCGAGAGCTCGTTGCAACGTAGGCGACACGTACAGATGAAAGAGAGGCAATCGACAGATTGTATACCAAACTAATGAATCGCAGCGGCACGAGTACAGTGCGGACAACTAGAGCGTGCGACCATCCACTGCTTGCATCTGTGAACTTTCAGCTGGAAGCAGTCCGGGATACTTAAACCGTTTTTACTTCCGGTTGTAATCAAGCGAGGTCTCAAGTGCCCGAACTGGGACCGTTCCGACACGGTAGCGTTCACATACGACCATTCCAGGGCAGGTCCGCACTTCTGTGATAATACGTCCTAGGCTACATTTGAGCTACTGGAAGCGCTAAATATTAAGATACCTCCAATGTCTGACGACCGCGGCCAAAGAATTCGTTGTCGAGACTGTTAGCTGATGATATCGCCTCAGCGGCGGGAGTGAAAGCAAAAACAAGAAAGATGGCACCTGTACCATGGTCGAAGTCACAACTAGCGTTTTAAGGCTCGTCTGCCGATCGAAGGAAAGCTCCAACGGATTGAAAGACAGCTATCTGCCAATGGCAAAGGCGTGCCTCGGTATTCTTACGTCGTGTGTTCGCTCTTATGGGGGAGTTTGATTTGATACGGACGAAATTTGAATTGATACGGACCAGTCCCAGAGAAGCAGTAGCAAATACAGCAGCTAGCAGGTTCCTTTTACACGAAATTCAGGCGTCCGACGATATACAGAGTGTACTTGCTGCATTTTCCGTAGCATCGGAGTAAGGCGCACTTGTCATTCGTGGCATTCTCTTCACGATTGACACTGACTTGGCACCGCGACGGCGCACTTCGCCGGCAAAGAACTCAGCGTGTTGCTGCTGTGGTCGGTGCCCACGCAGTTCATGAAGACATCTTCTGTGGATACTACCGTGCAACTCGGTTTTCGAGAGCTCGTTGCAACGTAGGCGACACGTACAGATGAAAGAGAGGCAATCGACAGATTGTATACCAAACTAATGAATCGCAGCGG
>NW_003302912.1:0-1649 GCF_000142945.1 Phytophthora infestans T30-4 | reverse complement strand
CAGGAGACCAGCCGGGATTCCCATGGCAATTATCATCCCCAAAGCTAATCGGATTCGGCCGATGCGCAATGGTGCAGAACGATCCACGAGGGGCACTCAAGATGTATGTCCAGGATTTGGGATCAGAGGGATTGGGATGAGTACGCAGAACCGACTTCCCCTTCCCCGATGACCGCTCAAAGACAGGATCCCGGGGGTGACCACCTCATTTTACTTGGTACATGGGTGGGATCCCAAATCCACCCTAGAAGCGGCCATTCCGGTATGTAGCACCAAGAAGAGAAACCGAGATCCAAGACGATGGCGATACCAAGTCCAGAAATACTACCGGCAAGCCAGATCCCAGGTGAACGAACGGCTGCGGAGTGCGATACAAGATCGAGCGGATCGACACAACGAAGACGCCCGTCCACATCAAATCCAAGTGGGATCGCAGGTGTGGCTTTATTTAGATCGGGTGAAGGAAGGGTACGCCCGCAAATTGGCCCATCTATGGCATGGACCGTTCCGGGTGAGCGAAAAGATAGGAGAACATGCGGTAAAGCTAAAAGGGAAGGTACCGAATATCGCTTGTTCCACGTATCCAAGCTGAAGATGGTCAAGGAATATCCGGATCGGCCGCAAACCCCGTCTTTCGGTGGATGGATCCGACCGGGTAGATTTCGACGAAGTCCTCCTACCGGAAGATAGTTGTAATGTGGATCTCGAGGCCGACAAGTTCGAAGTCGAGAAGATCACCGACATGAGGTCAGGGAAGCGAACTAGATACGGACGGATTTACCGTGAATTTCTGGTGTATTGGCGTGGATATGACGAACCCAGTTGGGTAGACGAGGCAGATCTGAACTGTGGAGCATTACTCTATGATTTCTTGCGGGATCGTACAAATCGTAACAGATTCGGCGTGATGCAGTCTCATGAAGAAGAGTAGGAAGGGGATCCATGGATGTGAGTTGGTCATGTCGATGGGAGAATGAAGAAGGACCCACAGGAAGGGTGTGGGTCGGGAGGAGGAGGATTGCTGATGTGAGTTGGTCACATCGGAAAGAAAGAGAAGACGAATCCACAGGAGAAGGGTATATTATGAGGAAGGAGTGACTGTTTATGCATTAAGAGTGACGTTATACGTGCGAAGAGTCCTGCTTGGTTTCAAGCGCGAGCTTTCAAGAGCCCGAGCTATACTAACCCAATTGAGACTGGGCGTAGGTGCTGGATCCGAAAGAAATCCAAGCGTGGATCCAACCCGGATCTAGAATCCAGCCCAGATCCAGGTGTACACTGAAAGGGTGGATCCAGCCCAGATCCAGGTGTACACTGAAAGGGTGGATCTAGCCATATCCAGATGTACGCCAGTAGTCTCTGACTGGATTCCTCAACCGACGAGGGAATGTTACAGACATATTCAAGTAAGGGAGTGGGGATTATAATAACTTATGCAAAAAGGCTAGCTCGACCCAGTTTTCAGTCGCTAGCTACTACTACGAAGCGAATCCACGGAGACTGAAACTGGGGGCGTGGCGTCAAAGAATGATAGGGATCAGGTGGTCTTGGGCTGAACATTGAAGAACTTACCTACCAGACGCTGGATCTGGTGTCCTGGGTGTTGGCTCGGGTCCCCACGAAACTGAATGCGCTAAGGCTCGGCTTCG
>NW_003302911.1:10638-14151 GCF_000142945.1 Phytophthora infestans T30-4 | reverse complement strand
TCTCGGAATGAGTAATCGTTTGGCCTGGTTAAAAGATTTGTACACTCTGGTTGCTTATACAAGTGTTTGGCCTTCTGTAGCCGCACAACTTTGTCAGTACAGCCATGTGTGTAATTGACGCACATGCTGCCGAACTGTACTGTGATACCGTACTGTACGTATTACGAAGTAGTACCGATATTAGTGATTGGATACTTTAAGAAGCATGTTTCCTGTTCATAATTTAAAAAAGAGTATGCAACCGTTATAACTAGTTTGCACTGCTCGCCACAATCGGGGTAGGAAGTTGAAGGTTGCTGCGCAACAGCAGTAGCGACTCAATAGCTAGGCCTTTTCGGTCGTCGTGGGCATCATGCTCTTGCTTGTGATCGGCCAAATAGTGCCACTCCATTCCTGCATGGATAAAAACATCTTAGAATATCGCATCCGCGTTATTGATTCACTAGATGATCTTCATACCGGGATGATCGGGCCCAGATCAACGTCGTCTGTATCCCAGCTGACGATTTTGTGCACTGCGGGAATCATGTGGTCGAGCACAAACACAAGCGCCAGGGTGATCTGACCCAGCACGACGTCGCCGAGCTCCATGGTTGTGTGTGGCTTGTACATCATTCTCTTATGCTTTTCTCTCAAGTTTTGTTGGTCTTAGTCTGGATGACGCAAATAGGTAATAACTGAGTCTCAAAGGCACCCATTTCATTGACCACCATTCGTGATGAGCATGTGTAATTCTTATAGCAGCATAGAAATGATTAACGTCAACTTCAGCCTGCGAAAAACCCACTTGCCAATCGCCTCTTTTGTAGATTTCAAGAAGATCTTTCATTTAGCAAAGCGATATACACATTGCGTCATCATCGCTTTAAGTTGTGACTGTTGCTGCGATGCTTAAAAAAAATCTTCTTCAACAAAATATGGGAATTCGTTTTTTGCGTTGGTAGTGCCGTCTCGGTGGACCATCGTGTCGTCGGACGCGAAGCGAACAGGTGACGACGGCGACCATTTTGAAGCGCGTTGAAACAAGTGCCACGTCGGAGTCGTGCCAACTGGTACACCTCGGGAAGTATGTCGTATGACTCTCGCTTTTTCATAAAGGCTCTTTAGCGCGAGCGATCCAGGCTAAAGAGTCACTCGCCGTATAATAAAACAAACCTGGAGCTATCTTCGATACAGTAGGCGTTGCCGACGACGACACGCCTGACACAGTGACGTGTGCAGCATGTTGCCCTTCCGTGGCACAGCGAATGGTGGCAATCCGCGATCAAGTTTATTGCATTCTGTTTCGTCAACACTTTTCACCTTTTATCTCATGTTTATGTTGTAGAATTTAGCGCTAATTACAAAAGCGACAACTTCAATTATGAAAATTCGGACGCATCTCGTCGATAACAAGGAGAAACATTGTGTCGCATTAGATCTACTCTATGGCGATACACCACACGCTATATATACAGTGTACACACCACCACCAGGTATTATTACCCCGTACACGACACTTCTGTCGTGACGACGAGAAAACGATGCGTCTGGAGAGACGCGTTTGCTTGAAGTTCAAAAGTGACTTCACAGTTTTCCACGTAAGCTGAAGTTGATGTCCGTAGCTGAGACACAGTCGAGCGTCCCGCAATGCAGTCTCTATGCTACGGGACGCAAAAGAACGCCGCGATCCAGAAGGTCGACCTACTTTTCAAATGGTCGCCGGTAAGAAATTGACTGCTGCTGAGAAGTACTTGGTGTGAAGACCTACGAGTTCCTCCGCCAAAAGAAGGCCTCTGCACCGCATCTATGGAAAGGAGGAGTTCGTTATCATGTCAAAGAGTGTTTAGGCTTTGCTACGGGCACCATTTCAGCTATATGGGCGCACTGGGAGCAGCACCACGACAAGAATTTCACCTCGGTAGGCTGTACTTCATATCATTTCAGTTATTATTGATATTTATCATTTCAGTGGTCGACAAATTAATTATGACAGATGGAAGGTCCAAAACCATCTGGGAGGCCTCCGAAACATGGACAAAGCATACAGCCTCTCGTGCGTGAGTCGGTGTCAAGAATGAACAAGAGCGGAAAACCTGTTGCAGCACCACAGTTAGCACAGCGTCTTAAAGAAGAGCACAACATTGTGGTATCAGTGCGCTCACTACGTCGCGTGCTTAGGAGGATGGGAATGCGATTTATAAAAGGAAGGTCTCGCAATATTATGGCAGAAACGACGGCAAATGTTGCGTTCAGGGCGCAATATTTGAGAAAAAAAGTTTTAAACCTGAACAGACGCAATTTTCCAGTGCGCCCCGAGGTTTATCTCGACGAGACTTTTTGTAACCTGCACCATGTCGCCAATTTATCGTGGGTTGATGAGGACAAGCTGCGGTATACGAAGAGTGGTCGAGGTCCACGGTGAGTGTTTTATTTTGTTTTTGTAAATTAAAACCTTAACGTTATTTGTATTAAGAATTTATAACAATTATTTTATTTTTTGTTTTTAAAGGTTTTGCATTATAGCCGCTGGTATACTTCGGCGAGAAAAGAATGGATTAGTTGGTGAATTGGTCAAAGAATCGAAAGAGGTGTGGCAATCCAACTTAAAACGTAAGAACGATGACGATTATCATGGCAACTTCAACATCGAGCAGTTTGAGAAGTGGTTCACGAATCTGAGTGCTATTTTGGCGTCCAAGTATGGGCCATGTAACATACACATGGATGGGGCCAGCTATCACAAACGCCAAACGAACCCCCACTCCACAATCCAGCATCAGATATGCCTGAGCTACGCTGTAAAATCTACGAAGGTTTTGCATCGCTCACGTCAGATACGTGGGTAAATGCATACACACACGCACAGAAATACGAGACAAAATATCTGCAGCAAGGTGATGAATGCGAAATTGCATCGGAACCAGAGGGCAGCAACGAGGACACGGAAGAGGATGACGCCGTCGATGACAATGAAGCTGTAGCCGATTAGGAATATGAACGGGTGACCCGTTGTATGTTCTTTACACTCTAGATATTCTTTTGACGGGTTCTTTTTAACAAGTTTATAATTTTCTAACAATCGTCAAATTGCGGTAATATTTGGAATTTATACATCCGGTTCTGAAAATCCCCACCTGTTATCCCGGCTCTGCCAATGAATATGCATGCATGTTAGTACGTGCCAAGCCCACAATTGCAAACAATTCTGCAAGATATAGAGCCTTTTTTAAACGGCCGATTGGGAGATCAATGGTTGCAGATACGCAAAAATAGACCTCAAAATCGGAATCTACGCCCGATTTTACCCCTTATATCTAACTATGTATATGGGTTTTGTGAAGGGAAGGGTTACCTTTTTTGGACCAAAGTTTGTCCAAGGTTTGGTGGCCGGGATAATAGACTGCATCCTCGGCCGGCATCCCCCTTCTGTCATCGAATTCTCATCGCACTCGTGTTTGATTGGCAGACCGTCTCTGTCAGCTGGTGCACTAGACCTCTACATCGATATCCAATCAGCACTTCGGAAACTGC
>NW_003302911.1:0-4271 GCF_000142945.1 Phytophthora infestans T30-4 | reverse complement strand
TCGGATTAGAAGAAGTCCTTGAAGATCTCGCAAGACTTAGCCAAGCAAATGTGAGCTGTACGAATTTATTTGTTGATTTGTTCACAAAGCGAAATTTAAATGCCGTTAAAATGCTTATCAAAATTGTGTGTGGTTTTTTATATTAAATGAATGAACCTCATTAAGATCTTGTTCGTAATAATAGTGGCTGGCTAAAATAAAATTGAGCATTTAACCGAGAAATTGAAAAGGAGCAAAAGCCGAGATTTCGTTTTTTAAGCCTTAGCAGAATCAGGGAAGCTATCAGGCAGGCCGTAATCCATCGAGGCCCTCCTGCTTTCGACTTCATTCCTGCTTTCCCCCATTGCAGTTGCTGTGACCAAGGCAGATTCCAGATGAAACTTTCTCCACTCTAAGCTTCGCTGCTTTAGCGTTGACAACTGTTGTTGAAGGGAGATCGCTGAGTTACTACACATCCCCATTCTCAGCTGCTGCTGCAGGTAGACACCTCTCTCGTGATGTCATCGCGACATCTCTGAATGGCTACAGCGACTCAACCGACGTCTCATCAAGCAAAGTGTCGAATGATACTACCGTCGCCTCACTGAACACTGTGAGTATCGTACCAAGCGGCACCAAGACGTACGTTGCTGGTCTTCGTGATTCTGCTGAGGGCAACAACGTCTGCTATGCTTCTCTGATTTCACCATCGCATTTGCTTGTGGGAACATACTGTGTCTCGGGAAATATCCCCTGGGCTTCGGTCGGTTCACACTACGTCAATGGTACGCAAGACGGTGAGCAAATTAGGGTCATCGCGAAGCTCAATCACCCGAAAAGCTCAAACTCGAATTTTTCCCATGACTTTGCTGTTCTTGTTTTGGAGAAGCCCGGTTCATTTAAGCCGGTGGCGTTGGCTTCTGCGGATGAAAATCCGACGTCAAGGACGGCCAATTGGCTGCAAAAATGGGCTGGGGTGACACGGGAGGCGAAGGAAACACGTCCTATGAACTGACGCGAGAAGAAGTTCAGTTGATGAGCAACGAGAACTGCGAGAGAGAAACAAGAATTGATGATACCATGCTGTGCTCCGGAGTTACTCCCAATGTGACTTCATGTACGGGTGGCTATGGTGCTCCAGTGGTGGTGGAGCGTCCGAGTGGTGACGTATTGGTTGGAATCGTAAGTTGGGGCGATGACTGTGATAAACACGGGTATCCTAGCATTTACTCCCGTGTGTCGAGTGCGCGCGGCTGGGTCGATTCGTGTTAGTGGTACGTGCTTTCACTAAAATCAAGGTTGAAAAAAAACAAGTAAGATACGTAAATCGGTATTTTCCATTTACCCGTAAATTGGCAACGGAAAATTTTAAACTGAGAATAAAGAAGCACGGACCTCTCAACAAATTTTCGTTCAAGAATAGCAAAAAACGTCAATTCTGCATACTTCGTATTTATTAGACAAGTACACGATGTGGGGCAGTGGTAGAGATTGGCTTTGTTTCGAGAAGGTTCTGTTACAGCAGCACCAAGAACTATTTTTTTTTGTCGCAGAGACAATCTCTAGCCTTGCTACGGTCCAGCGCTTTATAATGGCGGACTGTTTGAGATATTTACATCTGGCTACATTTCTTAAACTGTCGCTGCAAGCGGAGCCGCGATGCTATCTCAATACTGTGTAGTATAGAAAGTAGGCAATGAAAGTGCAAAGGACATTATTATTGAACGGGTGCCGGACGCGTTTCGGCCCCCACCGGGGCCTTGTCAGCGGCTTAACAAATCGAAGAAATGGAAGCTACTTGTCTCCTTCGGTATGTTCCTACTTCAACCTTCTAGAACCTTCTAACGATATCCTCTACATGATATCTACTCTGGCGTCAACCTAACACTACCATATGTACAGTACCCAAGAAGATACTTCCAACATGTAGTACATTCACGATAGAAGTACCCAACAAGGTACTTCCAACATGTAGTACATTCACGATAGAAGCGAAGAAGCAACTTGTGGCCCGTTACGTTAGCCTGGATACTGACAAAGCTCAATGAGACGCGCTTGTTTCGGAGCTTGGAGCTGACAGCGGCTTTGTCAACTAAATGTGCTATTATGATGTATTCGCCAAGATCTACCAGCACGCGCATGGTATCATGCTACTGATCGACGCCCAAGTAGTAGAATTCATTGCCGCGACGAGTGCCGATGTTCTCTCAAGCATGAGCTCTCGAAACTTGGATGCGTGGAAGAAGCTGCCACGAGCTACACCGGTAGCCTCCAGGTCAGCTGTCCTTTTTATCAGTGGTAGACGTACCATATCCTTACGGCTTCGCCGCGACTTATATCTCTGTAAAGCCGCTCGACCGGATTACAAAGTGATACTACATAATCACGTCGCGGCCGAAAACAGGTACTCATTGACCAGCAGATGCTCTGCGCTCGCACCGAGGCCGTCCGTCAACGACACGTTGCCTCTTTAATTGAGGCACGCCCCGACATGACTCGCCGTACCGTGAAGATGGCGAAAGCTGATTTGATCCGCGAGGTCTCAGCCGTAAAAGAAAGCATAGGCTTCCTCATGTGCGAGGCTCGAGACGACGTGTTTGGGTACATCGTGTGCGAAGTCGGTAAACATGTTAAGCACGTCTACGGTCTTCAGGATCAACGAGCGCCTGAATCGCTCCCAGATACTGGTCGGGGCTGGAGTGTCAACTTCGCCACGAAAGTTTGTGGGTGCTGCGTGTTTAGTAACTGTGACTGCTGCACACTTAGTGTCTGCCTCTTTGGCGCGCGAGCTGCTTGACCTCTTTAGTCATGCTCGCTTGTCGTAAATGGGCCAAAACAAGGCGCGCCAGTAGCGACCCAAGCAGCAGCGAGCAGGTCAATCTGTACGAAACAGCAGCGCACTTCATTAGGATGCGACCGAAGGCATCCAGCCCTGTGCGGAACTATGTTACCCGCCTTGATGTGTGGAACTATGTTACCCACACAGGATGCGTACAGCGACTTCTTTATCAGTTATGGTCTGAGTGACCTTGCGTGGAACTCTGTTACTCACGTTCAGAGCACATAATGTCGGTCTCCTTAAGCAGCTTCGCTGCCTGTGGAACTTGTTACCCGCAATTTGAACCTATGTTGCCCACCTGGTGAATTACCTTCGGCACCCCACTGTGAAGTCTATCGCGCGCGCTTTCGGGTGGGTCGCGAAGGCAGACCACCAACCGGACAATTGAGTCCACGACGGTCGAGATCCGGTCGGTTTAGTCCTGGGCCGAACAAGTTCAACCGTTTGGGGGCGTCGGAGCGGAAGCGGGCCCTTTTTTTAAAACCACTTTTGGCGGGAAGGGTTCTCTCTGGGGGGGGCCTTCTCCACAGAGAACCACCCGGAAAAACGCGGGGGGGAAAACCTTTTTTTCAACCCCACGCAATAAACTTTTCTACCCAACACAGTAAGCATTGCCAATGCCTTCCTCTTCAGCTATAGTTTGGGCGACTGCGTGTTGTATTGTGTTACCCACACATGAAGCATGATCAATGCCTTCCTTTTAAATTAAGGTCTGGGTGACCGTGTCGATTTAAGTCATCCACCTGGTTAGCGCTAATAGGCATAACCCCTGTTGGAGCTCGTACGGTGCGACGACCTTCGGCGTTTAATGCTGCTGGTGTAGCAGGTCCACACGCCGGGCAAAAGGCTCATGCCCATGACATTGCCGCAGTGGAGCATGATCTTGTTGTACGCAGAGCTGTTGGCGCGCTGACAGCTCCGTGACGCTTCTGCGTCCTGGCGGTCTGTATTAGACGCCCAAGGAACGACGGAGGTGGGAACATGACTCACCAATAATTCGCCATAGAGCCGGACTGGCAGGCCCCTCCTAGCCTTGCCACACCAGCGTTTTTGGATATCTCTTATGCTGGGCACAGCGATGTTGTTCGAAGACTACTGGTACTTCCTTCACCGTACCAAAGGCTAGTCCACCAAGGACCAGCCCACGACCACCACTCTGGCGTAGCGTGCAGTCAGCTGTTGCTATGCCAAGCGACGTTCCGGCGGCGCATCAACGTCCCAGAACTCATCAACGCTCAAGGGGGTATCGTACCCGGTACACCCGAGAGGTACTACCGGGCCGACCATTCAGTGCCCTTTCACGGGTTTGAGAGGACCACGCCGTCTCTGGGCTGATGTTCCACTGGGCCTACCAGTCATACACACTCATCACCAAAGACTTAGGTGCTCTTTTAGTAAGACATAACCACCTGCTACTATGTGCCGAGGAGGTCCATCGTCAAGCTGGACCGTG
>NW_003302910.1:6989-9596 GCF_000142945.1 Phytophthora infestans T30-4 | reverse complement strand
TTCAGGGCAGCTTGCCCTGACCACTCAAATACACTTCAACTCTTTATTGGTTGATGATGGGTCTGGCTCCCCATATTTCAACCAATAAGGTGACGGCAGTTCAGCACACGCTACTCGTGTGCTGCTGCACCTACTTTTGTAATGCAAATCTACCTACTTATGTAATGGTGTGAGCCACTACAAAGAACCTATAAAACTACCTACATATGTAACTTGGGAGGGCCCATTACATCACCCCCCTCTTAAGACAGCAATCACCTACGCTTCGGAGAACAATAGGGAAAAACTGGGAAATGGCGGAGAAGTGAACGCTTGAGAACTTGACGGGCGGGAGCTCCTGCGAAGCCCAGGAGCAGTACAATACAACTTGCGCGGACGAGAACAACATGGCGCAGCAGACGAGGGCGGCGAACCAGGCAGGAAGCGGAACAACGCGGACGGCTCCAGCGTCGGCGACGACGCTGAACAGTGGGTGGACCGCTGATATCGCACCTGAGAGCGTGAGTCGACTTGGGGTTCGGCCCGGCGTAATGAACGAGGATATGAAGCCGTGGGCGCTGTACGACTTGTCCGGGGCGGTGACCCCGGACGCGTTGGACACCATGCAGGACCACTTTCGGCGCTTCAGACGTCTCCGGAACAAAACACTCGACGGCGCGACGTACGAAGCTTTGCAGAGATCATGGTGCGCATTCATCCGACGGTGGAATCGGATGCATGAGGCTGGAGAAAGTGTCGTCGGCTGGCTCGGTGATCGCGAAGCCCTACAAGCCGAGCATTCACTCGGTGATCTGCGCCTGAAAGTCTGCGACGACGCTTGGACCGAAGACCGTTTGTGCTATGTCAACGTACGCAAAGGTTGCAGTTCGTGTGACATCCGGCGACGCCCGACGCAAGCTGAGTGGGATCAGCATATTGTCGAGTATCCGCTCATGCCGACCGAACACGCTTGGATCGAGAAGTATAAGCGCTCACTCTCCGAGTTCACCCAAGCGGCTATTCGCGGCGGCTCGCGCCGACAGCGTTCGCGACGGAGCCCGTCTCCTGCGCATTCGACGTCTCGAAGGGCACGTAGTCGATCGCGCTCTCGATCGCCGCGAGGTCGCTCGCGGCCGCGTTTGACTCGAGGCTGGCGTTGTAGTCGTGGACGACATCAGGAACGTCACGAAGCAAGTTGGCGCGAGGCTCCCACGTATCATCAGCAGGTTGAAACCCGAGCCATCGTACCATATACTTCCGCGCGGCGGGAGCCGCGTGTTGAGCCGACGACTTGGTCGAGTGACGCACGCGGGGATGATCTTCGTGATCAACAATACGGTCCACAATCCAGCACGTATCTCCATTCGAGTCAACGATGGGCGGAGGACCGTCGCGGTGGAATTCGACGCGACCTGGTTGACCAGGACGACGTTGAGCAGGCGCTGAACACTTCTCGGGACGCACAGGAGGAGGCCGAGCGGGCAGCTAAGAGCTCTCGGAACGCCGAGGCGACGGCTAGTAGTCTGCGGCAGTCGAATCGTGAACTCTTGCAGCGACTGCGTAGTCTGGAGGCGCAGGTGTTTGGCGGACCGAGGAGTGGAGCTTTTCCGCGCGAGCGGGGAACTGGGACAGATGGGACGCTGGATCGACAGGATCGTCGTGAGGGCCGCTCAACGCATGCTCCTGTCCCGCCTCCGGGATCATCGCGGGAAGATACTTCTTAAATCGCCCGACGTAGAATGTCGGGTGTAGTCGTAGCGACGTAGGAATGTCTAGCGTGTAGGCATCACCCATAACTCGTAGTACTTTGAATGGCCCAACGTAGCGCGGCGCGAGTTTGCTCGTGCCTAGGTTCGTAATAGCAGAGGTACGAATTCCATCCGTTGAGAGTAATACCCGCTCACCAATCTTGAATGCACTTGTGTTTTTGCGGCTACGTTTGTCAGCGTTTTTCCTTCTGCTTGTCAACCGCGAGTTGTAGCGCGTCACGGACGAATCGGGTAACCGATTGGCGATGAAGGACAAAGTCGGATACCGCTGCCTTGTCAGGGGGTCGCGCTGGGGGTTTCGGAGCGTAGTTACCCACAGTCGAGTGTGGCTGTGCTGGAGCGATCAGCGTTCGGTGTGTCCAGTCAACTAACGGCGACGACGTGGATTGCGCGGGTGCGAGGATCTTCTTCGACTGTAAACGCGTCACCGCGTTGATGTCTACTGCAGGAATAGCTGAACTCGTAGACGGCAGACCCGTTGACTCACCGGAAACGGTGGTTGAACCAGTATCGGAACGGTTGGCAGGTTTATCACATCCCTAGAGTGAAGCATCAGTCGCCGTGGTTGCCCACAGCAAGTTGTGCGGGGACACGTGGATGACGCGCGTGTTGACGAAAACGAGTCAATCCCGTCGACGCGTGCTCGGCATTGTTGAGTGCAAACTCCGCAAGAGGCAGGAAGGAACTCCAGTCTCGAAGGACGGGGCATAACTGCGCAGACATCTTCTAGCACCGGTGACGCGTTCCGTTTGCCCGTAGTCTCCGGGGGCGTTGCCGTCGACATGAGGAGTTTGTGTCCAGAGGTCGATTAGACGCCGATTGAATCGGGGATCCGTCAGAGCGATGGATCAGGAAGGCG
>NW_003302910.1:3200-6279 GCF_000142945.1 Phytophthora infestans T30-4 | reverse complement strand
TTCCAAGCTGACGCCTCAGCTCAAGTCTGCCGACCCTGAGGACGACAGCGACGAGGCTGTTAAGGTCATTGTGGGCACGGAGTTCCAGAAGCGTGTTATCGACAACGAGAAGGACGTGCTGGTGTAGATCGCGAATGTCTGCTCACCGAGTAAGTACACTCTGAATTTGATCAGTGCGTAGCGCATCGCAAGGAGTTCCTTGTCGTGGACCGGATAATTCTTCTCAGCGGGCTTCATCTGTCTGGATTGGTAGCTCACGACGCGTTCGCGACCTTCGTCGTCGAGCTGCATCAGTGCACAGCCATTGGCGAAGTCGCTCGCGTCGCAAACAACGTGAAATTGCTTTGCATCATCTGGAAGCGCCAGGATTGGGGCCTCCGCCAAGCTTTTCTTTACTGCATTAAAGGCTGACTGATGTTCGGGAGTCCACGACCACGTGATGTCTTTCTTCAGCAATGAAGACAATGGCTGGATCAGACCAGCATAATTTTTCGTGTACTTGTGAATATAATTTGCGAGGCCAAGCCACTGACGCAATTCAGTCTGATTCTGCGGCGTGGGCCACGCACAAATGGACGAGACCTTCTCAGGATCCGCTCGGACACCATTTTTGCTCACATAACAGCCAAGCACCAGAATCTCCGGGGCACAGAAGATGCACTTCTTCAAGTTCGCGTACAGTTTGTTTTCGCGCATGACTTGAAACACTTGTCGTAAGTGATTTAAGTGAGCTTCGGTGGCGCTGAGATCGCCCTCAGCGCGGCTGTGAACGAAGATGTCATCGAAGTAGCTCGGAGCGAAGTCGCGAAGTGGGCGCAGAACGTGGGAAACCATGCGATTGAACGTGGCTGGTGCGTTTTTCAGGCCCTGCGGCATGACAAGCCACTCCCACAGCATCCCGCTGGGAGTGCTCACCGCTGTGAGCGGGACGTCGCTGAGTCGCATCAAGATCTGATAGAAGCCATCGGTCAGGTCGATGGTGCTGAAAATAACACTGCGGCCCATGGTGTCAAGTACCATATCCTTCCGAGGGATCGGCGTTTGTGCTGGAATGGTGGCGTCGTTTAGCTTGTTAAAAGCGTGAACAATGCGCCAACCACCCGTGGCCTTCTTCACGCAGAACGTCGGACTCGAGTGTGGCGAGGTACTCTCGCGCACGTGACCCGCTTTGCGGCGGCTCTCGAAGAAGTTGTCAATGGCTTTAACCTGATCGCGTGGGAGGGGCCACTGTCGCGTCACACAGTACTTGGAACCCGGCGTGAGATCAATCTCATGGCGAATGCCTCTGTCAGCAGGGAGCTCAGCTGAAATCTTGTCGGGAAAAACATCCGCGAACTCGCGGACGGTGTCGTATACTGGATTGCCCGAGTCGCGGAGTGACTCCCACGACTGGGCAGCGAAGCGCTCTTCGCGCGCCGACTTCGGCTCAGCGTTCTTTGGACGAAGTGGAAGATTGTCGGTAGCGACCGTGTGGATCTCTTCCGCCGAGGCAGACTCGGTGATCAAGCAGACCTGCTCGATGTCTCCTGACTTCAGATCGCGCAGAAAATGCTTCCAGGAAAGACCCGGAAGGCGTGTGATGGAAGAAGCTTCGCGAGGTGGTCTCTCAATGTCAAGTGTGCGTGAGCGAACGACGCCTCCTTCCACGTGTTCCAGGACGTGTATGGACTCATTCACTGCGATATCGGCGGTGGGCTGACCACGTCGCTTAAGACGGCGTCGCTTGGATTTCTTCTTGCGGCGTCTCGAACCGCTGCTCGAGACAGAAGACTCGCTATCGCTGGACGAGGGATCACCCCCCTCTAGACACGGAGGGGCACCATCAACCGTGTCGGTAGTGCGCGGGAGCTCTCGATGCTCGACCGCGCCATCGACTGGCGAGAGCCCCTGCTCGATCGCCGTCGTAGCCGGTGGGAGTGTCAACTGCTCGACCACCGCTGTGGATGACGGGAGCTCCAACTGCTCGACCGCCGAATCGCGTTGCGGGAACCTCTGCTCAACCGCTAGAGTGTTTTGCGGGAACCCATGCTCAACCGCCTTGGTGTGTTGCGGGAACCCATGCTCGACCGTCGTGTTGCGTGACGGGAACTCATGCTCGACCGCCGTGCTGCGTGACGGGATCCCATGCTCGACCGTCGTGTTGCGTGACGGGAACTCATGCTCGACCGCCGTGTTGCGTCACGGGAACCCATGCTCGACCGTCGTGTTGCGTGACGGGAACTCATGCTCGACCGCCGTGTTGCGTGACGGGAACTCATGCTCGACCGCCTGCTCGGATTGCGGGAGCCCCTGCTCTACCGCCAAAGTGTTAACAACCTCGCTTCGCAGCGAGGGGTTTTCGCGCAACAGCGCTGTGCAAGACATACAGAGAGGGCCATCGCTCGCTCTCTGCTCAACCTGCATTGTGGACAACCGGTCCACGACCCTGACATGGGGCCAGTCCTTCTGGGCAACCAGGAGGTGTGTGAACACCTCACTCACATCGAAGCCAGAGCGGTGTTTAACCGACCGAGCCAACCAGTCAATCTCTGGTTGATATCGTGACAACCACGGGATACCCAAGATGCAGTCGAACGCGTAGGTCATCTCAATCACGAGGAAGTCGTCGTTGCTGCGGAAGCCGTCGAATGTGTATGGCAACGTGATTTCACGCCGCGCAACGCGGCGTGGCTTTCCGTCAGCAAGTTTGACGACGACCTGACCTCGACCATTACGGACTGCGATCTCTCTTGGAAGCATCGATAAGCACGATTCGTGAAGGAAGTTATCCGACGCTCCTGAGTCAAGGAGCGCGCGAAGTGGTCGCCCGGCGCCGCCGACCTGAGGACTGACGATGATCTGCCTACGAGTCGCCCAACGTGGGAGCTGGCACTAAAAGAGGGAGGGGGAGGACACGCGCGCTATTAGTATTGGATATCCGCTCGACAGGCCCGAAAATTCCAATTGGCCATTAAGAGAGAAAAAGAGCCACATCGCCGGACGGCTTATCTACCGTGGTGGAGGGGGGGAATGCTGCGCAGGAAAGCAAGAATAGTGCCGGGGGCGGGTAAAGCACATTCAATGGCATGTATTTATTATA
>NW_003302910.1:0-2093 GCF_000142945.1 Phytophthora infestans T30-4 | reverse complement strand
CCGTACGAGCTAGGAGACACTTGGGATTGCGAATCTAGCGTTGGTAGTGATAACTGGATAATACATTGTGCCAGATCCTACAACCTAGTGAGCTTTTCCTTTACTTGTGCAGATCCGACAGGTTAACCGAATTTACTACTTGGTCGGTTACACCCTAGGGGCTCTCAACTCTCAAGATCCCGTCACAGGAGGCGGCAAGTACGACTTAAAGGACAACACAAAGGCAAGGGAACACACCCGCAAGGCAACCCTACGGCCAGATCCACGATCTAGGCCCCGGATCCATAAGCTCGAATATTCGCTTAGGATACGGAACCATCCACGGACGCAGAGTGAAGATTTTCCACTGCTGCTCCACTCCATCCCCACGTCTCGCCAAGACACTCAAGCTTCACCTCTTGAACTCTTCGGAAGTTACCGAGAGAGCAGATCCCGCCCTACCGACGGGTACACAAGGTGAGGAAAGTTCAGCAGAACACGGATCATCGGGGGACCCCCTCCGTTAGTCGGTGTCTGGGCGCAGTTGGTAAGTTGGATCCAGCAATCTCGCAGATTTTGCTGATCCCGCTACACCACAATGGTGCGCGTGCCCGGATCTTTTGGTGACTCGGGATTTCACCGTGAGTCCCAAGAAGATGCTCAAGTGAAGATTGAGCCAGGGGAAGAGGCGTCGTCGGAGGTCGGATCGACGAAGACGCTGCTGAATGAAACAAGGTCCGCGGATCGATGGAGTTTTGGGAGGAACTCTGTCGACGGAAGAGAGGTGGAACCGGATCCGGATCTAGAAGAGAAACCTTTCTATCCTCCCCAGGTGCCTCGGGGACCCCTGCGGATCTTGACGCAAGTCAAGATCCGCTAACAAAACAAGGGAAAGTGAAGGCGAAACGGTATGCATTTGCAGATTCACCGGTTAGGCCAACACCGTACCTAAACCCAACCCCGCTAGTCGAAGAAACGAGAAAGAAGACGAAAACGAGTAAGACTACGCGGAAGAAGATGCAAGCTCCAGAGTCGGAAGAACAAGCTGGATCCAGGTCAAGCTGGTCCGACAAGGACCTCGAGTTTGTGTATTGCCATCAAGCTCTACGCGATTTTCTGCATCAAGATCCTGTCATGCGGATCCTGAATCCACGACAGATCGAAGATCCAAGGGAACCGGTGAGAGCACCAACGAAAACGGCGAACAAGTTGGTGGCAGTCCAGGATCTACTACGTTAGCTTACGGAGTCAGGCATCGTAGCTGGTGTGCTCGACGCAGATGATATCTTTGAGCTAGACTTGGACCTCATAGTATCCGCGACGCGGGACCTCTTTGCCAGGGTTAAGTCCATCACCGGAGAAAGGTCGCGCACTATGGATCCAGTGTCGTCGCCGAGGATCAGCCAAGCTGCGTCCTCGAACTACGAATCCGCCGCTGAGGATGAGTCAGACACGTCGTCCGAACCACGACGCATGACTTTAGGACCCTCCGGGGCATCCATGCTGGAAGCGCGGGCGAGGATCCGGGGACAGGAAGTCCCTGTGAACGTGAAGGCTCGGGATCCAGTACGCCCTACCCGTGATTTGATACAATCTGGCCAGGATCGAGCCAGATCCGGCAAGAAGCCAGTGGGATTATCGTCAGATCGGGCTCAAGGTAATCGCCTCACGGATCCGGTCTCGCCAGTGGACCAGACGTCCACAGGCTCTTCCGACACTTCCTCGGGCACCCTGCAGCGACACTTCGAAGCTGCGATGAGTCGTTTCCTGGCCGAACATGGTATGAGAGCGCCCGTGCCACAAGTGCAAGTGCTCCACGAACATGGAGCACGAGACGTGGAGATGGAGTCAGTGGAGGAAGACAACTCCCATGATGAGTTCGACCCAGATGATCTGGATGGCCCATCCGCTTCGTCAGCAGTGGTAGCAACAGCCACAGCCGGGGCAGGTGGATCGTCCGTGATCCAGAGGGTACGGATCTCAGCCATATCGGATCTGAAGGAGTTCACGGGCAAGGATCCAGATGAGGACCGAGCGAGAACATGAATCAGCAAAGTCAAGTCGGCCCTCATGATAGATCAAGCGTCGGAGGCTGAGAAGTGTTTGACCTTGCG
>NW_003302909.1:40137-43474 GCF_000142945.1 Phytophthora infestans T30-4 | reverse complement strand
CCACGGAAAAGCTCACTAGGTTGTAGGATCTGGCCAATGTATTATCCAGTTATCACTACCAACACTAGATTCGCAATTCCCAACCTTCTCGGAGCTCGTACGGCCAATGTAGTTCCGGTTCTTGAGGGCAGGAAGGCACTTGCGTGATACTGTGCAAATTGAGGACTGTATTGATATTTAAGCCTATACCTGCCTGGGTTTCTACCTTCTATGTCTTTCATCTGCTAAATCCCTTACCAGGCTCGGCTGCATGTCCCTTCTTCCCTTGACCCATCATCCCAGCTGTGTTATCTTCAGATCCACCGGATATATGACGTAATCATCATGGTCACCCTATCATGGGTACACTCATCCGGATCCAGGTCGCTTGGATCCATCTCACTGTAATGGTACACTCGCCGTGGATCCGAGCTCTCCAATCATCCAACATCATCTCGCAACCGTCTGTGATCTCCGTTGTCCTACGAAAGTTCGAGATCCACTGTATCCCTCATCCCTATACCCTGGATCCAGGTCCCTCAAGGCGGGATCCTCTCTCTTTGGATACGAACTCAGGAGTATGGGATCCGGGGTACCTCGCGGTGGATCTTGACTCTTCATTAGCCGTGGCTACTAGATCCACCGTCAGAGGGCACCGACCATCCTTCCTTCATAGGATCCACACTCGATCCACTCTTGTATAGTATATCCCATATCCATCTTAGTGAATCCAGGTAAGGGTGGATCCGAGGTAAGTCTTGGTGGATCTTGCCTTCTCGTACATCGCTCATATCAGATCCATCGTCATTCCATACGGGGTGCTGCTCGCCATGGCTAATCCACCACAGGCAACTTGCACCCGTGCCAAACAACCCAAATCCTCTATAATCACTTGAAATTGTCACTGATTCGGGATAGTGACCCCGCGTCAGGACCATTCTCTTATTTCTGAGAAAGCACTTCACCACAGATCCAGCTCAGCGGACGGCGGCCGTTGTATGGAGCGAAGATGAGGATCATAAGGGCGGATAAGACCACCTGGATCGAGCCCGGGGAAACTTGGGAGCTGTCAGACCGGTTGAAGTGGGTGGAACATGAGAAACTGTGGGTCACTCGGGGCGAGAAATGGGTACCTACCGTAATCCAAGGACCAGGTCGATCGCAATACCTCCAGGTCACGAACGTCAGCGACAAGAGACTATTACTGGACCATTATGAGGAGATCGGACGATGGTTGGCGAAGGACGGTATCCCTAGGCGACCTGGATATGTGTCAGTGGGATCCCGCCGCTACAAAGAATGGCAGAACCTGGTGTACGAGGCGACTACCGAGATCGAATCTCTCGGAGAGGTGGAGCTCCCAGCGGAGCCAACTGGCCCCTTGGTGGATCGGCCTTCATATCCAACCTCGCGAAAGATCCTGCAGAGGGATCGACGGGTTGAGATCCAAGCAATGGAAGTTGGATCCAGGACGGGGGACGATCCCCAGAGTCGGCCCTTAGATAACGCAGGGTCGGTGGATGAAGAATTGCAGAGGGCTAAAGCCGAACAGCCGGATCCCGCTGATCCACAAGTGGAACCAAGCTCTCTCCTGGATTAAGAGGGCGCGGGGACCTCTATTCGGAAGTGGCAAACTTAGGCAAAACCCAAATGGTCTGGGCTTAAAATCGTTTAAAAGAACCCACTGGGAATCTCAACTGGTGGTTTTCCTTATTACCAGGGTACCTGAAACCTCGAAGATAGAAAGTACTGTCCAGGCGAGAGAGGGCCGCGGTGTTTGGATCCAATGGTGGATCCTACGAAGACGGAAGATGAGCAAGTCTGTTACCGTGAAGGCGGGGATCTACACGCTGATGATCTGGGAGAAGGCATGGCGGTGATCCCGGAGGTACCACTGACCACAGAAGAAGTCACGATTGATGATATCCAAGTGGATCCAGGGGCGAATGAACCTGCTGAAGTGGATCGTCTGCGTCAGAAAATCTGGGAAAGCCGACATCTGCTGATCGGTAAAGGTAATGCTTTACCGCCCGCCGCCCGCGGAGTCAAATGTGACATCGATGTCAGCGACGCGAAACCGATCGCTCAAAGGGTGCGGAAGGTGGCACCTCAGTTCCGAGACAAACTGTCGGATCTGATTAACGGCCTGCTGCAAGCCAAGATCATCAGCTTCTCAACGTCCCCGTGGGCATCTCCGGTGGTAATCATCATCAAGAAGAACGGGGTGGATGCATTGATTACCGGCTGGTTAACGGTCTGACTCGATTGATGGTGTATCTGATGCCCCTAATCAACGAGCTGTTGGAAGATCTGGATAAAGTACTCTGGTACTGTTCTCTAGACATGGCCAGTGGTTTCTGGGTGGTTACTATGACGGACCGAGCTCGCGCAATATCCGCATTCATCACACCGTTTGGCCTGTTCGAGTGGAACCGGATGCCGTTCGGATTGAAGAACGCACCCCAGATCTACCAACGCCTCATCGATAACGCCCTCTATGGGTTCACCCGAATACCGGAGCCCGAAACGGGTGGATCCGGGGAAGGTGACGCAGAAGTGGATCCATTCGAAGCGGGGGAGCCAGGAGATCCTGGGACCCCGTCTGTGTTAGGACGCAGATCTTACATCGACGACATTCTGATCCCGGCGGAATCGTGGGATCAGTTGTGCGAAAGAGTGACATCCCTACAGTAAGTGGAATCTCTCTATCAGCGTGGTGAAAAGCTATTGGGGGATGCCCTAAGTGGAGTACTTAGGCCATCGAGTCTCCAAGGAGGGATTGGAGGCGAATCCTAAGGACCTGTCTTCATTAGCCGATTTGTCCTTCCCAGTGTCGTTACGGGCGATGCAATCCTTCTTGGGCAGTTTGAACTACTACAGTCGGTTCATCGAGGATTACGCACTGTTTGCTGCGGTATTATATGTATTGAGAGAGGTAGAGTTTGCTGCGATGACCACTCCGGCTGTCCGGATCAAAATTCAACATGCTCTGGCCCTGGAGGTGTCAGATCCACGAAGGGATCCAAATAGTACGACGACGGAAGAGGACTTAAAACAGGAGCTGGCTCCACCCCGGGACCAACGGAAAGAGGATCCAATCTGGATAGAGACGACGGAAGAGACCTCGGAAAAGGTGGAGCCTCGGTGGATCCGAGCTCAGCACGCGTTCGTGGAGCTAAGGAACAGGATCGCGACGACGCCTATCCTCCGTCATTTCGATCCGGAACGTCAACCTACGGTGATAGTTTATGCCAGTGACTGGGCAATCTCAGCGGCTCTGGTACAAGAACATGAGGGGATCTGTCATCCAGTCACCTTCGTCAGCCGGACACTGACGCCGAATGAACTGAGCTACGGA
>NW_003302909.1:0-4334 GCF_000142945.1 Phytophthora infestans T30-4 | reverse complement strand
GATGGTGTATCCAATGCCTCTAATCAATGAGCTATTGGAGGATTTGGATAAAGTACTATGGTACTGTTCTCTTGACATGGCCAGTGGTTTCTGGGTAGTTACTATGACGGATCGAGCTCGCGCGATATCCGCATTCATCACACCGTTTGGACTGTTCGAGTGGAACCGGATGCCGTTTGGATTGAAGAACGCACCCCAGATCTACCAACGCCTGATCGATAACTCCCTGTACGGATTCACCCGAATACCGGAACCCGAAAAGGGAGGATCCGGGGAAGATCATACGGAAGTGGATCCATTCGAAGCAGGAGAGCCAGGGGATCCTGCGACCCCGTCTGTGTTAGGACGCAGATCTTACATCGACGACATTCTAATCCCGGCGAAATCGTGGGATCAGTTGTGCGAAAGAGTGACATCCCTACTGGAGGCGTGTACTAAGTGGAATCTTTCTATCAGTGTGGTAAAGAGCTATTGGGGGATGCGCAAGGTGGATTACTTAGGCCATCGAGTTTCCATGGAGGGATTGGAGGCGAATCCTAAGGACCTGCCTTCATTAGCCGATTTGCCCTTCCCGCAGTCGTTACGGGCGATGCAATCCTTCTTGGGCAGTTTGACTACTACAGTCGGTTCATCGAGGATTACGCCCTGTTTGCCGCGGTATTGTATGAATTGAGAGAGGTAGATTTCGCTGCGATGACCACTCCAGCTGTCCGGATAAAAATCCAACAAGCTCTGGCCCGGGAGATGTCGGATCCACAAAGGAATCCAAGTGGTACGACGCCAGAAGAGGACTTGAAACAGGAGCTGGATCCACCCCGGGACCAACGGAGAGAGGATCCAGGCTGGATAGAGACGACGGATCAGAACATGGAAAAAGCAGAATCTCGGTGGATCCGAGCTCAACACGCATTCGTGGAACTGAGGAACAGGATCGCGACCACGCCTATCCTCCGTCATTTCGATCCAGAACGTCAACCTACGGTTATAGTTTATGCCAGCGACTGGGCAGTCTCAGCAGCTCTGGTACAAGAACATGAGGGGATCTGTCATCCAGTCACCTTCGTCAGCCGGACACTGAAGCCGAATGAACTGAACTACGGAGCGGTGGAAAAAGAGATACTCGCGCTCCTGCGCGTGCTGGATCTGAATTACAACCTGCTGGTGGGAAGATCCATCCGGATCCTGACTCGACACTCCACGCTAGCCTGGCTGTTCAAGTCGGCCGGGTTACAAGGACGTTTGGGACAGTGGGCAGCTTTACTCTCGCCTTGGACGCTGAAGATTGTGAAATGTTCGAAAGGCAAGACGAGATCCTGGGCGTCTTGGCCGCGAGCATCACACCTCGAGCTAAGATGGATGAGGCACTGACTAGGGTCGCTCCTAAGAAAGAGCCCAAACGCCGGATCCAGATCCCGATCCCGACGGTACAGGCAGACGAGGATCTGTACGTCCTGAGTTTCGATGAATCCGCTCGCATACGACGCGGAGGGGGAGCATACAGTGCGATATTGTGGAGACTACCTGGATGGGAAGTAGTACGGGCCAGATCCACTTATGCGGAAGGCCTCACCGTCAACGAAGCGGAGTATACCGGGCTACTGCTGGGTTTGGATCTACTAAAGGGACAAGATCCGAAAAGGCTGGTGATTTGTGGGGATTCAAATTTGGTGATCAGACAGGTGCGAGGTGAGATTGACTGCAAGGCCCCGGCCCTAGCACTGTTACGGCAGAAAGTGATGATCCACCTGCGTGGTTGGATGAATCACGAGTTGGTGCATGTCAAGCGAGATTGGAATGCCAGTGCAGATAGCTTGGCCAGCGCCGCTTAACGGAATCAATGTGGTGTTGACGTGGAGAGAGAGGCCGAGCATCAGGATCTCGTTACGTTGAACCGACTAGACGAAGTGGTGGTAGTGGGATCCGGGAAAAGGACAGTCCAGATTATGGCCGTCACTAGGTTCAGAGGAAGGATTGGATCCAACCCCCAAATTCTCGAGGAAACATTTGTGAAGAGAGTCCGCATCGAGCGGATCCTTAAAGCACAGAACGAGGAAGCGTGGATCCTAGGACTAAAGAAGTATCTGATGGGGGATGTACGAGACCTGAGTCGGGAAGATGCCAAATCCTACAGCATTATCGCTACGGATTACGCGGTGGATCTGAAGGACTTGCTCTTCTATTGCCCCCTACGAAGAGAGTCAACGAGGATCGGGATGGATTGATGAGACTGGTGATGCCGGAAACCTTACAACAGGATGTCCTACACCACTATCACGCTAGCTTGGAAGGCGGACATCAGGGTATTGGTCGGACCTACCAACGGATCCGGGAATGTTTTCACTGGAGGGGACTATTCAAAAGCGTACAACGGTATGTCGGGGAATGTGTGGATTGTGAGACAGGCAAGGGCAGGCCCACAATCGAAGGGGAGTCACCTGGGAATATCCAAGCGACTTACCCTTTCCAAATCATAGCCATGGATCATAACCCCTCGTTGCCCAAGTCGTTCAAAGGAAACACAGAATTGTTTATTTGGGTGGACCTGTTTACCGGGTACGTGATAGCCAAAGCTAGTGCGTCTAGAACGGCGCAAACCATTGCTAAATCGTACGAGGAGTGTGTCTTCCGAAGATTTGGAGCTAGCGAAATGATTAGACATGATCGGGAGCCAGGCTTTATGTCTGATTTCTTTCGAGCATTCAATGGATCCTGGGGTAGCGACAGCGAGCAACCATGGCATATCGTCCCCAAGCTAACGGGTCGGCCGAGCGCATGGTGCAGACGATCCCGAGAGCACTCAAGATGTATGTCCAGGATTTGGATCAGAGGGATTGGGATGAGTACGCAGAACGACTCCCCTTCGCGATAAACACCGCCCAAGACAGGATCCGGGGTGATACCCCATTTTACTTGGTACATGGGTGGGATCCCAAATCCACCCTAGAAGCGGCCATCCCAGTATGCAGCACCAAGAAGAGGAACCGAGATCCAAGGCGATGGCGATACCAAGTCCAGAAATACTACCGGCAAGCTAGATCCCAGGTGAACGAAGGACTGCGGAGTGCGATACAGGATCGAGCGGATCGACACAGCGAAAATGCCCGTCCACATCAAATCCAAGTGGGATCGCAGGTGTGGCTTTATTTGGATCGAGTGAAAGAAGGGTACGTACGCAAATTAGCCCACCTATGGCATGGACCGTTCCGGGTGAGCGAGAAGATTGGAGAACATGCGGTAAAGCTGGAAACGGCAGGTACTGAATATCGCCTGTTCCCTGTGGTACACGTATCCAAGCTGAAGTTGGTCAAAGAATATCCGGGTCGGCCGCAGATCCGTCTTTCAGTGGATGTATCCGACCGCGTCGACTTCGACGAAGTCCTCTTACCGGAAGATAGCTGGAATGTGGATCTCGAAACCGACGAGTTCGAAGTCGAGAAGATCACCGATATGAGGTCGGGGAAGCGGACTAGATACGGACGGATTTACCGTGAATTTCTGGTGCATTGGCGTGGATATGACGAACCCAGTTGGGTAGACGAGGTAGATCTGAGCTGTGGAGCATTACTCTATGATTTCTTGAGGGATCGTACGAATCGTAACAGATTCGGTGTGATGCAGTCTCATGAAGAAGAGTAGGGAGGGGAGCAGTGGGTGTGAGTTGGTCATGTCGATGGGAGGATGAAGAAGGGCCCACAGGAAGGGTGTGGGCCAGGAGGAGGAGGATCGCTGATGTGAGTTGGTCACATCGGAAAGAAAGAGAAGACGAATCTACAGGGGGAGGGTGGATTAGGAGGAAGGAGTGAATGTTTATGCATAAGAGTGACGTTTTACGTGCGAGGAGCCCTGTTTGATCTCAAGCACGAGCTTTCAAGGGCCCCAACTATACTGACCCAATTGATCCTGGGTCATTGGCGCTAGATCCGGATGAAATCCAGGCGCAGATCCAACCGGATCCGTGGATCCCGCCCAGATCCAGGTGTACACTGAAAGGGTGGATCCCGCCCAGATCCAGGTGTACACTGAAAGGGTGGATCCCGCCCAGATCCAGGTGTACACTAAAAGGGTGGATCCCGCCCAGATCCAGGTGTACACTGAAAGGGTGGATCCCGCCCGGATCCAGGTGTACACTGAAAGGGTGGATCCTGCCCAGATCCAGGTGTACACTGAAAGGCCCGGACTAGATTTCTCAACCAACGAGGGAATGTTATAGACATATTCAAGTAAGAGAGTGTGGATTATGATAGCTTATGCAAAGGGCTAGCTCGACCCAGTTTCCAGTCACTAGTTACTGCTACGAAATGAATTCACGAAGACTGAAACTGGGGGCGTGGGAA
>NW_003302908.1:9487-12775 GCF_000142945.1 Phytophthora infestans T30-4 | reverse complement strand
TTCGTTTGGAGTTGGGTGGCGTGCGAAGACGCGGCTTCGTTCGAGCATATTGGGCCGTCTGGAGATCCGCCGTCAAGGTTTGCACCCGATCAGAAAGAGCCTGAGCTAGAACACGCAGATCGGTGGGTGACATTGAGGAAGGGCTGACCGGAGGAGTGGTGGATGGGGCCTTGCCCGGCGATTTGTAGGTACGCTTGGTGGGAGACATGTGTCACGTAGAGGAGGAAGCGGTTGTGGATGCTGGTAGTGCACGTCGTGAACGCTGTTGTGCAGCGCCGACCACGTACAGGAGGCATTTGTGGTGAAGTGCTTTCTAAAACAATAAGAGAATGGACCTAACGCGGGGTCACTACCCCGAATCAGTGACAATTTCAAGTGATAAGAGAGGGTTCGGATCGTCCGGCGCGAATGCAAGTTGCCTGAGGTGGATTAGCTATGACGAGCAGCACCCCGTATGAGGCGACGATAGATCTGGTATGAGTGATGTACGGGAAGGCAAGATCCACCAAGACTTATCTCGGATCCACCCTTACCCCGGTTCACTTAGGGTGATTATGGGATATACTATGTACGGGTGGATCGAGTGTGGATCCTATGAAGGAATGATGGTAGGTGTCATTTGAAGGTGGATCTAGTATCCACGACTAACGAGAAGTCAAGATCCACCGCGAGGTGTCCCAGATCCCATACTTCCGAGTCCGGATCCAAAGGGGTGAGGATCCCATACTGAGTGACCTGGATCCAGGATATGGGGACAGTGGATGCAGTGGATCTCAATCTTTCGTGGGACAATGGAGATCACAGACGGTCGCAAGACGATGTTGGAGGATTGGAGAGCTCAGATCCATGACGAGTGTACACTTACAGTAAAGTGGATCAAAGTGACCTGGATCCGGATGAGTGTACCCATAATATGACGACCATAATGATTACGCCATGGATCTGGTGGATCTCATGATAATACAGTTGGGATGATGGGTCAAGGAGAGAAAGGACATGCAGCCGAGCCTGGTAAGGGAATGAACAGGTAAAAGACACAGAAGGTAGAAATCCAGGCAGGTATAGGCTTAAGTATCAATACAGTCCTCAATTTGCACAGTATCGCGCAAGTGCCTTCCTGCCCTCAAGAATCGGAACTACATTGGCCGCACGAGCTCCGTGAAGGTTAGGAATTGCGAATCAAGTGTGGGTAGCGATAACTGGATAATACATTGGCCAGATCCTACACCCTAGTAAGCTTTCCTATACACGTGCAGATCCGACAGGTTAACCGAATTTACTACTTGGTCGGTTACACCCTAGAGGTTCTCAACTCTCAAGATCCCGTCACAGGAGGCGGCAAGTACAACGCAAAGGCAAGGGACACACCCGCAAGGCAACCCTACGGCCAGATTCACGATCTAGGCCCTGGATCCATAAGCTCAAATATTCGCTTAGGATTCGGAACCAACCACGGACGCAGAGTGAAGATATTCCCACTAATGGTCCACCCCATCCCCACGTCTCGCCAAGACACTCAAGCTTCACCACTTGAACCCTTCGGAAGTTACCGAGAGAGCAAGAT
Organism: Phytophthora infestans T30-4; assembly: GCF_000142945.1. NCBI lineage: Eukaryota > Oomycota > Peronosporomycetes > Peronosporales > Peronosporaceae > Phytophthora > Phytophthora infestans. Next base: position 11,211 of record NW_003302908.1, on the reverse strand, counting down.
CCCGCCCTACCGACGGGTACACAAGGTGAGGAAAGTTCAGCAGAACACGGATCATCGGGGGACCCCCTCCGTTAGTCGGTGTCTGGGCGCAGTTGGTAAGTTGGATCCAGCAATCTTGCAGATTGTGCTGATCTCGCTACACCAGATAGCCATTCCGGGATCCGCTGGTAGGTCCGACCGATTCCCTGATGCCCCCCTTCTAAGCTAGCGTGATAATGATGCAAGACGTTCCGATGTAAGCTTTCTGGCATCACCGATCTCATTTATCCGTCTCGATCCCCACTAATTCGTTTCTTAAGAGGACAATAGGAGGGCCAGTAATTTTGATCCACTTCATAATCCGCAGCGATAAAACCGTAGGATTTAGCATCTTCCGACTTAGATCTCGTACATTCCCCATCAGATACTTCTTTAGTCCCGAGATCCACGCCTCTTCGTTTTGTGCTTTGAGGATCCGTTCAATTTGGAGCCCGCTTTCATACGTCCCATCGAGGACCCAGGAGCTGGACCTGACGCTTTCTCTGGATTTAGTGACAGCCGTTATCCGGGCAGTCCGGTCCGTGGACCCAACTACAATAACTCCACCCAGTCTTTTTAGCGAGACGAGAGCTTGGCGGTCAGCTTCTCTATCAACTTTGACCCTACATTGATTTCATAGAGCAGCTCTTGCCAAGCTTTACGGTCTCTAATGTCCACCGTAAGAGCAGGACTGCCCATTGTCTCACCCGTCCTTGCAGACCGGCCGACTTAAACAGCCAGGCGAGTGTGGATTGTCGAGTTAGAAACTGAATGGATCTTCCCACCAGCAAGTTATAGTTGAGATCCAACACCCGCAGAAGTGCTAGTAATCCTTCTGCACTGCTCCGTAAGTCAACTAGTTGGACTTCAGCGTCCGGCTGGCGAAGGTGGATGGATGACCGATCCCTTCGTACTCTTGTATTAAAGCCGCCGAGATCACCCAATAACTGGCATGAACTATCACCGTAGGCTGGTTTGTGTCAAAATGGCGAAGGATGGGCATCGTCAATATCGGGTTACTTAGTTCTACAAACGTATGATAAGCTCGGATCCACCAGCGCTCCACTTCATTAGAGATCCCTTCTGTCAACTCCGTCAAGGTTGGATCCTCTCTTGCTTAGTTCCTGTGTGGATCCAGGCCCGGCTTTAGGTCGCCTCCCCGTGTCGTACCATGAGGATCCACGGTCTCCAGGGCCAGAGCTGGCCGGATCTTGTTCCGGACAGCCGAAGTATCCATTGCGACAAGGCTACTTTTCCTAATTAAAACAAATGGCGGCAAAGAGTGCATAATCCTCAACGAACCGACTGTAGTAATTCAAACGCCCAGGAAAGATTGCATCGCCCGCATCGAGGAGGGAAAGATATATCCGCCAACGATACCAAAACTCTAGAATTCGCCTCTAATCCCTCCTTAGAAACTCGATTGCCTAGATAGTCCACCTTGCGCATCCCCCAGTAAATGTTCACCATACTGATACAGAGGCTCCATTGATTGCACGTCTCCAGTAGAAATGCCACTCTCGCGCACAGCGGATCCCACAATGCCGCATTGATCACTATGGCGTCGTTATGGGATTTGCGCCCCAGTACGGATGGCGTTTCCAGAACCGTCTGGCGTCGCCTGGCCTCCGAAATGGGATTACCTTTCTGTCTCCCGGATCCCACCCACCTTTCTGGACCACGGGGATTTCAAGTTAAATTCCCTG
>NW_003302908.1:0-4360 GCF_000142945.1 Phytophthora infestans T30-4 | reverse complement strand
CATATTAATGCACATCTTTATACATATTTACAAAACTGATATACTGGAGTATATATAGAGATATATGGAAATACATATGTAGATATATATATCTATGTATATATATGGATGTATATATATATATATATATACGGGGTGTTACTATATCTATATATCTATATCTAGATATGCATATATATATAGATACCCCGGTAGACATAGCTGTATACGTAGATATCTATATATATGTATATATATATATATATATATATACACAGATGTATACATATATATATATATATATATATATATATATATATATATATATATATATATATATATATATATATATATATATATATATATATATATATATATATATATATATATATATATATATATATATATATATATATATATATATATATATATATATAGATATATATATATATATATATATATATATATATATATATATACATACATATATATATATATATATATATATATATATATATATATATATATATATATATATATATATATATATATATATATATATATATATATCTCTATATATATATATATATATATATATATATATATATATATATATATATATATATATATATATAGATATATATATATATATATCTATCTATACATATATCTAGACGTATACACATATATATATATACATCTAGATATATATATATATATGTATATATATATAGACAGCGGTAGGAACACCGGTCTATATATACCGATCTAGACGTGGACATATGCATGTATAGACGGATCGAGGCACTGATATATATATATAGCCTGCGGCACACTCACAGACCTACGCGTATGGTGCGTACCCGGCGTACTCAGCGTACTCGGCGTATGGCGCCGGGGTCCGTTCGTATGGAGCCCCTCCGGCGTACGGTCTTGACCGCAGCCTTGCCGTTCCGACTGAGGCTTGGGTGCCTGCTCCGACGCCCTCGTCGACGACTGTGACCGGCCCTCGCTTCGAGGAGCTGGGCACCTCGGGCAACATCCTTCTGTGTGTGGCTGGATCGAACCAACGGCGGATCTGGTTGTAGAACTCTTCCATCGGACACTTGCCATCCCCCTACACCACACAAGCTTCCACCACTTGGACTTTTCCACAGCTACCAAAGAGGAAGATATCGCTCTACTGACGGGTACACACAGTGAAAAAAGTTCGGCAGATCACGGATCCTGGGGTGGACCCCATCCGTTAGCTGGTGTCTGGGTACTGGTGGGAAGTCAGACCCAGTAAGCTCGCAGCTTTAGCTGATCCCTTTAGACCACAAGATCCGGTTGGGATAGCAGTGGTGTAGTAGAACACACAAATACCGTCAGATGTGGATTCCTTACTTAAACCACAACAAATCGCTGCGTTAGGTCGGCGCTTGTATGGCCTACGCAGAGGGTGGTCCCCTCGCGGTTCGCCCCAGCTGGGACAGAAGAGTGGCTTGCTTCCACTGAGTTCCGACCAACCAAGTCAGAGCACTTCAGAGGCTCCGCCGCTCGGCCGAGCTCGTTCCCAAACCCTGTACCCTCCACCAAATGATGGAGGAAGGCGCGCGAGCGCTTTTGCAGGTCACTGAGCGCAGAGGCCGCTGATCTAGAAGTGTCACGACACCCGGGCTATCCGATGTACCGGTCCGCTAAGTTCGCGGGCTTTCTTGCGCGCGTATCGAGAATTGTGTCCTACCCGAACCGACATAAACGCTTGGCGCTACCTGTCAATACCCTACAAGCTATACATCTCGGGTACCAACGGCAGGCATAATCCAGCCCTATGCAGGGACTTACCGGAAGCGTGTACACATGTCTTGGACTAGAAAAATCTGCTCTGTTATCTTCTGGGGCCCCTTTTGGGTCCCCCTATTTAATCATATGCTTCCTTTACAAATATCTAGTTAAATGTAGTCTTTTCGGATCTCTACCGACCCTTCCGCTGGCCGTTGAGCTCAGCGGCCATCCGGATAACATCATCCGGACAGATCATTGAGTACTTACCGTGATCCTTTGTTCCTAAGATCTGGGTTGCCAAACCGAGCCGAATCTTGGTCTAAAGTAGGTTGACGTTTGGACGAATCTGGAAATCTCTACACCACAACTGCCCCGGTTATGTTACGAGCCGAGCTGGTGAGTGTCTCAATCCTTATTTGGTTCTGCAACCGTTGACCCATACTAGGCTGATGGCGTCTCGCGGCTCTCCACCACCTTCTTCGGTACGTTCGCTGACTCTGTTGTTGCTCACCTGACAGCTCCTCACGCTCCCGTCTGTTTCCCCAGCACAAACCACGACGCCACGCTTCCTCACCAATCCCCGTCGTGAAGGCACGTCCGCTGAGTCGATTCCTCAGTCCGTTGGTACTCGTGGGGTCAGCGACCGGCATGATGTTGGGCTGGTCGACCTGACAACTTCCCATGGGTCTGACCGGAATCTTTTTGCAAGCGTCTTCCTGGTCCACCGAGCTTTCCTGGCGACACAATATCGGGCGCCAACAATCAGTCAAGCTCGGCAGCCCCAGTGAGTCTTGACTCCCTCGCGACACTGGTACGACGTTCGTACCCCAGCAAGGGTACGAACGTCGGGAGGAATTGAACTTCCTGGCAAGGCTCATGGCCTACGGATTCACTCGCCCCGTGGAACCTTCTGATCCTGCGCAACGGCGAGCGGTTCTGCATGCTTCTACAGCTGAGGAACTGTTGAAAATCTTGAGCGGTCACAACACTGCTCTTGATTATTCCCAGATCATCGGGGACCTCAGAGCTGACAATCAGGCTGCCCGGGAGAGAATCGCGCCTTAACGCGGCGGTTAGACACTCTCGCTCTCAACAACGTTGACCTGTCGACTCAACTATCATCGGCACAACAGCAGGTGTCTCGGCTGGAGACTGCTGCCACGCAGTCTGTGAACCACCTTGCCTCACTGCGGAAAGCTGTAGCTCCGAGGTATGTAAAACTCGTTCGGGCAGTCGAAGCTGAGCAAGGCAAGGTTGAGGCCGCGCTGAGTCAGGCTCGGCTCCACCACCAGCAAGTCTTGGATCGAGACGCTGAGATCGCGACTCTCCTCCAATCCATCACTGAGAATGATGCAGCGGATGCCACTCTGCAGGCATTGCTTCCTAACATTTCGAGCAGCTGCAGGAATCGGTGCAGCGGTACAGCTCAACCGGAAATCAACCCTTACGGCACGCTCAGATAAAAATCGCTGGTCAGCGGTCAGTGATCTTGCGACAGAAGCGGATCATCCGTCGGAACGGTACTCTTCCGATGCATGATCCTCACATGGCTGCTGCTGCTGGCGCTGGGTAGGAGGTTCCAGGACTCGATCCGTCCGACCTTCGTCTGAACGCCCGCTTGTGTCGCATCTTAAAATCTTGCTTCCCCGACGTTCTCAGTCCCCTGCTCACGAGTTCTGGTGACCAGAGTTGATGATCCATCCTCGTCAGGACGCCTTCGCGGTGGGTTCTACTGCTGGTCCAAATGTTGATCCAAGTGTTCAGCCACGGAATTTCGCATCTTCAGAGGTTCCGGCTTCTTCTACGACATCTTCGGTGAACTCGGCTGCGGCTCTTGTGAGCTCCGCGATGGCTACGAGTCAACCCCGCCGACTTTCTATCAGCTTCGTCGTGCTCCATTGGCTGACTTGACATCTACGCAACGGCTTCGGCGTTATGCGAATCCGAAGTCTCCAACTGCTACGGGTCCTCGTCACCGTTCGCCGGCGCCGCGTCCGCCTCAGCCGTATGCTTGGCCACTTCCAGGGGAAGAGGGACACGATGCCGTCAGTGCGCTTTCGCGCTCGAGTTTACCTCAGGTGACCGTGTCCGACAGAGAGAAACCCCGATTCGGTAAGTCTCGACACCGGACTCGACGGAAGAAGGTTCGTCACCTTCAGTTGAGTTGTCCTACACAATCAGCCGTCTCCACTCACTATGAAGGCGAAGATAAAGCTTCGAGCGTAGCCGAGTACGAATTTGACATGTCCGTGCCTGCCGACGACACAGTCCCTGCGTCTGGTTCGGCGACTCTGGTGGGGGCCTCCGTCCTCTGGTCATGTGTGTGTGCTGTCAGTCATTGTAACCCAACCATCTTTTGGTGTCCTCTTCTGATGTCATGCCTTCACTGGCCTGTCACAGCTGGGAAGGAATTATGCACACCCAGTCTCGGCGTCCGCCCTAGCTCAGCTGAGTGTGCCGCCAGTCGAGCGGACCTTCCCAGCATCGGGGAAGACGGGGAACCTGTCCATCCCCCGGCTGTCATCATGTTCTTCGATCATTCGCCCGTCTCAAACCGGAGTTTTTATTTACGTGCCCCGAGGGAATTTAGTTGTATCCTACCCACCCCCCGGAT
>NW_003302907.1:2901-7747 GCF_000142945.1 Phytophthora infestans T30-4 | reverse complement strand
GCCAGTATAGTCGCGCGACACTGCGGCGAATGTCTTCTCTATCTGGCCCAAGTGAGCGCCAAGGGGGATATCGTGGAACTCGTGGATGATCCGCGAGCGCAAGTCAGGATCGTTGGGAACCACTACACGCGAAGCATCGAAGCGATCGATGCTGTACGTTAACAGCCCGTCTTCAATCCGATACCTATCGATCTGATGGCGTGTGAAGCGGGACAAAGCACTCAGTGTCTTTTCACTGGGCGAGCGGAGATGTTCCAGAATACTCGAATAGACCGGATCGAATTCATACGCAGTCCGGATTTCGTCGCGGAGTGGGGTTTCTGAAGACACGCTCGTCAGGTTCAATCCCGACGCCAAGCACATAGCACAGTTGTCTTCGTCGTCTTCATCATGCAGCGGTTGTCGACCCAGCGAATCGCGTGGGTCGTAATCTGGACGACGAGACAGAGCATCTGCAAGGATGTTGTTCTTGCCGGGTTTGTAGTGAACCACGAAATTATACTCGGAGAAGAACGACAACCAGCGAGCCATTCGCTGGGAAAGATGAGGGCTCTTCATCGCTGTCCTTAGCGATGCGTGATCGGTATACACTGCGAAGGTTTGCTCGCCGAGTAAGTACACTCTGAATTTAATCAGAGCGTAGCGCATCGCGATAAGCTCCTTGTCGTGGACAGGATAGCTGCGCTCCGCTGGCTTCATCTGTCGAGACTGATAGCTGACGACCCGTTCACGTCCTTCGTCGTCAAACTGCATCAGCGCACAGCCGATGGCAAAGTCGCTCGCGTCGCAAACGACGTGATATGGTTTCGAGTCGTCGGGAAGAGCTAGGATCGGCGCCTCAGCGAGGCTCTTCTTCACTGAGTCGAAGGCGGCTTGGTGCGCGGGTGACCAGACCCATGTGGCATCTTTCTTCAGGAGTGATGAGAGGGGCTGGATCAATCCGGCGTAATTCTTCGTGTACTTGTGGAGATAATTTGCTAGCCCCAACCACTGACGCAACTCAGTGGGGTTCTTTGGTGACGGCCATGCGCAGATAGAGGACACCTTCTCCGGGTCGGCGCGAACGCCGTCCTTGCCCACGAAGCAGCCCAGCATCGGAATCTCCGGCGCGCAGAAGATACACTTCTTCAGGTTCGCGTACAGCTTGTTCTCGCGCATCACTTGGAAGACCTGTTTTAAGTGCCTCAAGTGGACTTCTATCGCGCTGAGACCATCCTCAGCGCGGCTGTGCACGAAGATGTCGTCGAAGTAGCTCGGTGCGAAGTCTCGAAGCGGACGCAGCACATGGGAGACCATGCGATTGAACGTGGCGGGAGCATTCTTCAAGCCTTGTGGCATCACAAGCCACTCCCAGAGCATACCGCTGGGGGTGCTGACCGCTGTCAGGGGGATGTCGCTCGGTCTCATCAAGATCTGATAGAATCCATCGGTCAAGTCGATGGCGCTGAAGACGACACTGCCCGACATGGTGTCGAGCACCATGTGCGTGCGGGGAATTGGGGTTTGCGCGGGGATGGTCGCATCATTCAACTTGTTAAAGGCATGTACGATGCGCCATTCGCCTGTGGGCCCTTCTCTCCACAGACAGTTGTGGGCTCGAATGTGGAAGAGACACTTCTCACGCCACGTGACCCGCTTTACGGCGAATCCTCGAAGAAGTCGTCGATGTCCTTGACTTGGTCTCGCGGCAGCGGCCACTGCCGCGTCACACAGTACTCGAACGGGCGCGAGATCGATCTCGTGGCGGACGCCTCGATCGGCAGGCAGTTCGGCTGGAATCTTATCGGGAAAGACGTCCGCGTATTCGCGGACGGTCTCGTACACTGGATTACCAGATTCGCGCAAGGACTCCCAGGACTGCGCTGCGAATCGCTCCTCGCGAGCGGACTTCGGTTTGGCGCTCTTGGGACGGGTGGATCCGTCGTCATCACTGACGGTGTTCCCTTCGAGTGGCGTAGACGAAGTGTCTGTGATCAGGCAGACCTGCTCACCTCACCAACCTTGAGACCACGAAGAAAGTTCTTCCAGGAGAGACCTGGAAGCCGGGTGATCGATTGAGCGTCGCGAGGTGGACACACAAGATCGACGGTGCGCTGACGGTCCATGCCGTCGTCCACGTGCTCAATGACACAGACCGACTCCGTCTGTGAGATGCCGCTCGGTGCAGTTTCACGTCGTGGCTTCAAATGACGGCGCTTCGACTTCTTTGCCCGGCGCCTCGAGTGTGTACTCGAGGAGGAAGAATCGCTCTCGCTGGACGATGTATCACCCCGCTCTAGGCACTGAAGCTCACTCTCGACTGTGCCGGTCACACGCGGGGGCCACTGCTTGACCGCGTGGTCGTTCGGCGGGAGCTCCAACTGCTCGACCACCGGCTCGGGTGACGGGAGCCTCGACTGCTCGACCGCCGTGTTGCATTGCGGGAGCCCATGCTCGACCGCCATATGTGCTGCGGGAACTCATGCTCGACCGCTGTGGTGCGCCGCGGGAACCCATGCTCGACCGCAGTTGTGCGCTGCGGGAACCCATGCTCGACCGCTTGCTCGTATTGCGAGAGCCCCTGCTCGACCGCCATCGTGTTCTTGCCCTCGTGCAACAGCACTGCGCAAGCCGTGCAGAGAGGGCCATCGCTCACTCTGTGTCCAGCCTGCGTCGTGGACGACCGGTCCACGACGGTGACGTGGGGCCAGTCCTTCTGGGCAACCAGGAGGTGGGTGAACACCTCGCTCACGTCGAAACCGCTGCGGTGTTTAACCGAGCGGGCCAACCAGTCAATATCTGGTTGATACCGTGACAACCACGGGATGCCCAGGATGCAATCGAATGCGTAGTTCATCTCAATCACGAGGAAGTCGTCATTGCTGCGAAAGCCGTCGAAAATGTACGGCAACGTAATCTCGCGCCGCGCGACGTGGCGCGGCTTTCCGTCAGCAAGCTTGACTACAACCTGTCCGCGACCGTTGCGGACAGCGATTTCGCTGGGATACGTCGACAAACACGACTCACGGAAGAAGTTGTTTGTCGCTCCTGAGTCCACAAGCGCGCGTAGTGGACGTCGGGCGCCGGCGACATGGAGGCTGATGATGATCAGTCTTGAGTCGCCCGACGCTGTGGTAACATTGAAGGGTGTGTGTAGCACGCGAGGGCTAGAAGGTTGGGTTGCCACCGGGGGACCCGGAACCTCCATTCCAGCCAGTAGGCTGGCCCTGACCGTTTTTTGCTGATCGGTAGGAGAGGCATCGACAGTATGCGTGAGCACTGGCGCGGGCGCGCGGCACTCAGCCGCGCGATGTCCAAACTTCCCGACAGCGGAAGCAAGTGAGGGATCGACTGGGACGACCACCATTCGCGCGAGGGACTGCACGACGGCGGTTGTTCGACGCGTCAATCGCGTCGATCTCTATCGGCTCCGGAGCTGACTCTTGAGCTTCCGCGGACATTGCCCGCGCGTACGACGCCGCCACCACGTAGTCTTCACGAAGTGCGAGAGCAAATGCCTCCTCGAGTGAGGAGGGTTCCGCTCGAGTCAGACAGTATCGCGTCATGCCTTCACGCATGCCGAACACGAAGACGTGGACTTGAGATGCCATGTCAATCGGATTGGTGACGATGCAGGACGCGAGGTGGCGTGTCTTCTGGACGTAGTCGCGCATGGTCATCTTGCCTTGTCGCAGAGCGAAGAACTCTGCGCGCACTCGGGACTCGTCTTGTGGAGGCTCGAAGGCGAGACGAAGAACACTCTGGAGGGCCTCCAGGGTGAAGAACGCATCGTTGTTTACGACCAGTTTGCCGAGTGCCCACTCCTTGGCTTTCCCGGCCAGTCGGGAAAGTAAGAAGTTAACTTTCGCTCCTTGCGCCTCGATCATCCTCGAGGCGATAGCGATGTCGACGTCGCGAAACCAGCGATTCAACGGAAGGCGATTCGCTCCTTCACCGGAGTAGGTTGACGTTTCCAACTTGACGATGTCATTCCTCGAGGAACGCGAGGGAGTTGTCGCTCGCCGATTCGCGTCGGCGAGCTCGCGTTCCATGAACTCTTGAGCTGCTTGACGTTGTTGATCGGGAGTCGCTGAGCTCAGCAGCGACGCGACAACAGCCTCACCGGACACCGCCGCAAGGCGGTGAAAGGCTTCCCACTCGACACGAGTGAGATGAGGGAAAGCAGCATGCTCCAGGGTTGGCCCTGAAGCTTCAGACGTCTGGCCTTGGCTCATTGTGAACTTGGTCATGGGAAGGACTACTAAGTGCTACCAGGTGGAACGGGCCTAGAGTGTCCGTTACTAGCTTACACGTAATAATGAGGAAGCGTGCAAGTTCCGCGATAGTGAAACCAAGTGCTTAGTCTGAAGGAAAATCAACTCTGTTTTTATTTAGGTCCAGGGCAGCTTGCCCTGACCACTCAAATACACGTCAAACCCTTTTTGGGTGATAATGGGTCTGGCTCCCCATATATCAACCAATAGGATGACGGCAGTTCAGCACACGCTAGCCGTGTGCTGCTGCACCTACTTTTGTAATATAAATCTACCTACTTATGTAATGGCGTGGCCCACTACAGGCAGCGTGCAGTCGCCCGCTAGTGATCACGGTGATCACAGTCCTAGGACCTCTGTGCGCTCTGAGAGTCCGGCCGTTAAGGCTAAGGGCGCTCCCAAAGCCGGTGGCGATGAGGAAGGGAGTCCTCGCAAACGTCTCTCGCTTGCCGAGGGTCTTGCGCGCGCTAAGGCCTCTAAAGCCGAAGGCGCCAAGCCCTCAAAGAAGCGTACCGCCTCTAAGTCTCCACTCCGCGAGGAGAAGGAGACTCGACGCTCCTATCAGAGTCTCTTCGGGTCTCGGAGAAGAGGAG
>NW_003302907.1:0-2801 GCF_000142945.1 Phytophthora infestans T30-4 | reverse complement strand
GGCTTGGAGCTGTTTGCATCGATGCAAGGTTTTGACACTTCAGTGCTCTTCCCTATTACTTAGTAACCGCGGCTTTGGCGGAAGCCTTATTTGTCCCGGAGTTGCGCCCAAGGGCTTCGTACGAACGGAACCCGTAGCCATACGCCGAGAACGTCGGGGACGTTTTATATAAAGAACGTCTGGGAGTGCGTCATAGGGGGCTCCGGACGTGGCAACAGAGCCTCGATACGTCGTTTCATGCGGAAGGCCTCGTCCAGATCGGACGAAGAGGCCCGGCGATCCACCCGCAGATGCAGGCTCGCGAACTCACGCCCCAACAGGCCCAGGCGGCCCGCAAGACGAGCGATCTCGCCTTGATTCCCGGCCTGGGCGGCAGCATCACCGCAAGTCCCAAGGTTAAGTGCAATCTCAAGCACGAGGATACGTTGACGGAGGCGGTCAACCTCAGGGCCCTGTGTCGGACCCGCAGGAGAAGCACTCGGACGAAAGTGGCGTTCGGGAGGCGCCGAGTACTCGTTCTCGTATGAGGGCACTTCCGCTTCTGCTTAACCGGAATGGAGAAGTCCACAACCACGTGGAGCGGATCCTCCAGGAGCACCAGCGTCGCGTAAGCGACAGCTCCTCGTGAAGTGGAGGGGTTATGCCCACTCCGAGAACTCGTGGGAGCCGATTGACTGCCCGAAACTGTCGCAATCTGGGAACAGAAGCGCCGGCAGCTTCATAAGTAGTCGGGGCTTCTTGCCCGAGCCGGCGTACGGACGTTGAAGACACTCCGTACCCCGCGCTCATCATGAGCGCTTGAAGTCGCGCGCTTCAGGATGTCCCTTGGCAGCATGCGCTTGCTGACCATGTGGGAAAACCGAACACGAAGATCACGCTGGTCCAGGATGTGGGACATCAGCTGATCTTCATGGAGTTCCCGTAACTCTGTGGGTGAGTACCTGAGGGACTCCACCCAAGCCCAGAACATGTCCTCACAAGAGCTCCAAGTGGGACAGTTCTCGGGCAGAACCCAGGGGTAGCCCCAAAGAGGGTAGAACCACCCCGGTTCTCGGGCTTCTTGCGACACGTAGTGAAGTCCTTAAGAGGGATGCGGTGTGGCGCGAGAAGCACACACCGAGCCGCCTCCAAGCTGTCAGCAAACAACTATTCCTTCTGAACAAGGGTACGCTCATAAACACCCCTAGAGGTGTGGCCGCCAACAAGGCCACGAGGAGCGACAAGAAGCTCCAGGAAGAGATTAGCCCCAGAGCTCTCCTCGGGAGGCCAATACCCTCTTAAGTCGATGGCAGCTTCCTGGCTGACTGGTTCCACCACCGAACCCCCCACGCACACGCTGGGCAGCTTGGAAGGCCTCCTGCTGCTGGTCGAGGTCATTCGTGATCTTCCGGGGCTCAGAGATAGTACCTTCCTCTTCCTCCTCCTTCTCGACCCTCTTCATCCGAGGAGTCGAAGAGGCCACGATGGGAGTAACGAGTCTCCGTCTCCTCGCGAAGTGGAGGCTTAGAAGCCGTACGCTTCTTAGAAGGCTTGGCGCCTTCGGCTTTAGAGGCCTTAGCACGCGCATGACCCTCGGCAAGCGAGAGACGTTTGCGAGGTTTCTCTTCCTCATCGCCACCAGTTTTGGGAGTGCTCTTAGCCTTGACGGCCGAACACTCAGAGCGCACAGACGTCCTGGGACTGTGATCACCTTGATCACTAGCGAGCGACGGCACGCTGTTGTCCTTGTGCTCGCTCGGCACTGGGCTGTGCCCTCCTGCAGAGCCCGCAGGAGCATCGCGCGTGCTCTCGGACTCGGCTTCATCCTCACTGCCAGAGTCGAACTCACTTTCAGCGAACCGAGGGCTCGGACGATTGTCTGGAGAGGCCGAGGGCGACGGGCCGCAGCGCTTGCTTGCTCGCTTGCTTACAACCGCGTCTCCCGAGGGACCGATCGCCTCGGAGGCCACCTGAGTAGCCTCCTGAAGTGCCGAGCCTTTGCCGTGAGGCTTAGCGCTCTTGGCTTGCGCCTTTCCGGCAGCAGCCTTGGAGCGTGTCTTCGCACCGCTCTTTGCAGTGCCACGAGGCATAGTAAACGGTCGAAGTGGAGATTTAGAAGAAGGGTGCACAGACTGCTGCTCGAGGCTCTAACTGTGAAGTGAGCCTCCGCCGCACTCGCGCGGCCAAGTCGATGGTTTTCGACTTTGAGAATGAAAATTTGTGACAAACACCTCTTCATTCTGAATGGTCGGTAAACCGGACCTTAGTGGGGGAGATTGTAACGGGGTACGTAGCCCTAAGTGTACCCCTAGTTACATAAACAGTGACACGTCATTCTTCGGTATATTTGGTACAAGGTACCAAGGTCGTCCAAAGCCAACCATTGGCTGATGACATTGCTTTTCTATAGGTGACTTATAATTTGTATTAAACCCAAGCTTTATCTACGTATAAATATATTCAGTTTACATTCTACCTTAAATAGGTCACTTCGCTTTCTTTTGAATAAAGAGGAGACCTGTGAGCTGCCGTTCACTGAGCGTTTTTATACTTTGGGAAGCTAACTTTCTCTAGCGCAAGGTGCTGTGTGACCCCGTCACAGCTTCGCTGACAACATCTTCGACAACATGCATTGTTCAGAGTTTCTTCACCCTAAGATTGATTCGGCTGATCTACGAACTCCTCTTCTAGAAGAACGGCCGCCCTGCTGCTTTATCTAGGAATGACAGGACATTGTCGTCTACACCTCCAAGTGCCGCACATACCCTAGCAACATTGGGATTGTGACGTACTGCCGTACGTGAGCTGCAAGTGCGCAGCAC
>NW_003302906.1:2798-7714 GCF_000142945.1 Phytophthora infestans T30-4 | reverse complement strand
ACTAATAGTTTGTATTAAACCCAAACTTAACCTACCTATAAATATACTCAGTTTACAATCTACCTTATTTAGGTCACTTCGCTCTCTTTAATTAAAGAGGGGACCAGTGAACTGCCGTTCACTGAGAGTTTGTATACTCTCGGAAGATAACTTCCTCTAGCGCAAGGTGCTGTGTGACCCCGTCACACTTGGTAGCACTTGTAGTCAATCCACGCCACCGCGGGTAGACTACCTGAACCTCTCCGAAGTTCGTTGCCATGGATAGGAACGACCTCTCCCCATAGTAGACCAGGAAATGAAAGACTTCTCCCCAATGATAGAATCTCCCATTTGCGAATGGCTTTGGCAAAAAGGTCGGATCTTCTTGGGGAGGCGGATCCGCACGAGACCGCTGGGTTAAACAAAAACGCCGGCAAAGTTTCGGAGGGGCCCCCGGATTTTTCCAACCTAAAACGGGCTCTTCGCTGGCGGAAACGCGGTCGGCGGGAGCATCGCTCACCAACATACGTGAGGAAACCTAGAAGGAGGAGGCGAGAGCTCATTCTGGTCCGAAATAGAGTCGCGATGGACGCGGCTCTGATCTCGACCGAGCAACTGCGTGTTGCTTTTGCACTCTCCAACCTTAGCGGTCGTGCTAAGAGCTGGGTGTACACTCGGGAAGCAACATCCCTGGATGTTTCACATCCTGGGCTCAGCTGTGCGAACAGCTCCGAGCCGCGTTCCTCCCGGCGAACTACGAGTACCGCCAGCGTTCGCGCTTCCTCTCGTTCAAACAAGGAAGGCGCGAACTGCACGAGTACATGCAAGAGACACGGGAGCTCACGGCGTCCCTAGTTGGAAATCCACTCAATGAACACATCAAGATGACTGTGTTCATGGACGGCCTTCGAGTGGGCCCCGCACGCACTCAGCTCTTCCGGGTGCAGTCAAGCCTCCTTGAAGAGGCGATCCAAGTGGCTCTTCAAGAAGAGTACAGCCATCGCCAGGCGCGTACGCCGGCCTCAGCGTGGTCTGGAAGTTCCTTGTCGACTCCCGGTCGAGCGAGCCCCAACAGACCAGTTCCCATTGGAGCTCGGGTCCTCCGAACAGCGTGACATCCGCTGCTTCGGCTGCGGGAAGATGGGCCACTTCAAGCACGACTGTCCCGCGGAAAGACTCCGCAGACGGTCTTTCCCCAAGCATGTTCTCAAGGGTCGCTGGCAGAAGCCAGGATCCCGGGGACAGGGAACGCCGGGAGCCAGTAGGGGCGGGGCGCCCTACTGGGGAAGAATTGAGTCTTCGTGATGGGTGCGCGGGTGGTGCGTACCACGGGGACTTAGCCTCTGAGAGTCTTCGCACGCTCGAATCGGCGAAGAGCAGCGACGGGTTACTCGTAATACACGGATGTGTACGGGGATACGATCATCCCTTTAGAATCTTGATCGATTCTGGGGCGTCGAAGAATTTCGCACGCCGCCAGACGGTTGCTCGTAATAGCAACAAGCTGTCCGATGCTTTGAGAGAAAGCAAGGGCAACGGGACGGTGTCAGTGCGACTGGCCGACGGGAAAGTCGTCACTGTCCCCAACGTCCAAGTGGATCTGGCCGTCAGGTCTGAAGACTTTGACGGCCTCGAACAGCTCACTGTTCTCGATAAGGATCCATATGATTTGTTCCTGGGCCTGCCCTGGCTTGAGAAGCACGAGCCCTGGATCGACTGGCGAGGCAAGGCCATCGGTGTCAGCCGCCCTGCGCAGTCCGACAGAGCATTGGTGAGTCATGTTCCCACCTCTGTCAGGACCCGGGGCGCCCGGAAGGGTTGCCAGGGTACCAAAGCATCCGGCAGATGCTTGGGAGTCGTCGACGTATATGACGACTCCAAGGATGTTTTGATGGTGTCAGCGCCCAGAGGAGGCGCTGGTCAAGTGGGAAACTTAGGTCCACAAGCGAATAACAAAGTTCCGCAGACAGCTGCAGCTGTCACGAACACTGACAATAGTGTGTTCAAGGTGGGTAACAGAGTTCCACACAGGGTCGCTCAGACCTTAACTAAAGAGGAAGACGTCGGATGCGCTTCCTATGTGAGTAACATAGTGCCACACGCGGTCGCCCAAACCTTAACTGGAGAGGAAGACGTCGGATACGCTTCCTGTGTGGGTAACATAGCGCCACACGCGGTCGCTCAGACCTTAACGGAAGAGGAAGGCGTTGAACACGCTTCCTGTGTGGGTACCACAGTACCACACGAGGCCACGAGTGCCTCGGATGTCGGAGCGCCGGCATCCCTATACGTGGGTAGCAAAGCTCCACGTCACGGTCGCCGTCGACGACGACGTCGCTTCAAGCGACTCGGCGTCCAGGCCCGGGCTCCTCCGACAAGGCCGGTGGAAGAGCGTTATCACATCTTCGATGGCAAGACCGGTTTACCCGTCAAGGCATCTGGTGTTCACTTGGAACCGCTGCCAGAGGTTGCAGAGATACTGAACCTCGAGGAAATGACGGTCGAGTCTTTTCTGGCCAGCCTCAAGACTGGAAAGGTTGCCGAGATGGTGCTCATGAGACCTGAGACCACTCGGGAGGAGCTGAACTCCTCCTCTGTCTTGGACGAGAACGTCCTGGAAGACCTGAACAAGCAGCGTCAGACGCGCTTGGGTTCTGAGACTCTTAAGAACCACAAGGATCCGGTGTATCCTTTGGTGACGGAGTATGCGGACGTGGTGAACAAACACCCACCGACCCAACTCCCACCGGATCGAGGCGTACGGCACGAGATTGATCTCGTGCCCGGCACAAAGTATTGTGTCACGAGGCAATGGCCTCTCTCGCGCGAACAGTGCGAGGTCATTGATGCCTTCTTCGCTGCGAAAGCGAAGGCAGGCATGGTGCGGGAGTCGAAATCCCCGCACTCGACGCCGACTTTCTGCGTTCGTAAGCCGAACGGAAAGTGGCGTCTGGTTCACGCTTATAACAAGCTGAACAACGCAACGGTGCCGGCCCGAGCACCAATCCCACAAAAGGATGTGTTGTTGAACAACATGGCCGGGAGCGTACTGCACAGTGCGCTGGATTTGGTAGACGGATACTACCAAATCCTGATGCGAGAGAGCGACATCCCGCTCACCGCGGTAAGCACTCCAAGCGGCATGCTTTGGGAGTGGCTCGTCATGCCGCAGGGCTTGTCTAACGCCCCGGCGACGTTCAATCGCCTGGTGACGCAATTGTTCCGCCCTTTGCGTACCTTCGTACAGACGTACTTCGACGACATATTCGTCCATAGCCGTGCCGAGGGAAGCAAGACGACCATGGAGGTGCATCTAGGACACCTCCGTCGAGTGTTAGACGTAATGCCAGCGAACAAGCTCTACGCCAACATCGACAAGTGCGTTTTAGCGTCACCAGAGATTAAAGTTCTCGGTTGCTTCGTAAGCAACGTGGGCGTTCGGGCTGACCCAGACAAAGTCAAGGCCATAGCAGCATGGCCGACGCCCCGATCCCAGAAGGATCTTCAAAAGGGGTTGGTCTTGGCCAACTACCTTCCCAAGTGCAGCGCGGGGTACGCGGGCTTTGCTAGGCCCTTGTTGGGCCTCCTTCAGAAGGACGTCAACTGACACTAGAAGCAAGAGCACCAGGATGCCTTTGACAGCATCAAGTCCATTCTCCAAGAGGCCCCTGTCCTGGCCCTGCCGGACGGGACGAAGCCGTTTCGTCGTCTACGATGCCTCTGATTACGCCATCGGATGTGCATTGCTGCAGGCCGACACGGCTGGACATGAACGACTCGCCTCGTTCCCGTCCAGGCAGCTCAAAGCCGCCGAACGGAGCTACCCTGTCCACGACAAGGAGCTCCTGGCAATGCAATATGCCCTTGTGAAGTTTCGTGTTTACCTTCTGGGCTTCCGGCCCTTCGTGATCTACACAGACCACGCATCCTTTAGGACGGCGACTAACTCGCCTCACCTCTTCCAAAGGATGGCGAGGTGTCTGTCCTTCTTCGCGGAGTACAACTTCCGCGTCGAATACAAGCCGGGCAAGCTCAACGTGCTTGCGGACGCTCTCTCTCGGCGTCCTGACTATGAGTTGGACATCACGCGGGTGACAACAGATCTATATGATCGGATACGCATGGCGTATCGGGACAATGAGGCTGTCGCGCCCATCGTCAGGCTCGTTATGGCAGGATGAGCGCGAAGTCCGACTGGCTGTCGTCGCGACAGCGCTCACGGCTCCACCGATATGAGTTGAAGGATGGACTCCTCTATTACCGGGTGGAGCCCATTGATCCTCCACGGGTGGTCGTACCCAACGACGAGGATCTAAAGCTCGATGTCCTCGCGGAGGCGCACGACGCGCCCTCCAGCGGCCACTTGGGCCGCGAGAAGACCTTTCTGTCGCTCTCTCAGTCCTTCTAGTGGACCCACATGTACAAGGGGGTCGCCCGGTACGTTAAGACATGTAAAACATGTCAGCGGGTCAAACTTGCAGGGCACTCTTCGGCTCCAATACAGAGCCTGCCCGTACTGGCTGACTGTTGGAAGTCGATGAGTCTTGACTTCATCTTTGGGATTCCCGCCGACGGACACGTCAACACCGGAATTTTGGTGTTCGTGTGTCGGCTGAGCAAGATGGTACATCTTGCTCCGGTTTCCGTCACTGTTACGGACGAATAAACCGCAAGGTTGTTCGTAGATGGCGTGTTCCGCTATCACGGTCTCCCGGAGACGATTGTCTCGGACCGAGACCCGCGGTTCACTGCTGCGTTTTGGAAAACGCTGTTCCCTTAACTGGGAACTCGACTGCAGATGTCCACTGCGGACCATCCGCAGACAGACACGATCTGCTGGCCCTGCTCCACAAAGGGAGTAAAGGCCTGAATGAAATCGTTGGGCGATGGGGCGGCCGTTAACGGCAGTTTGCCGGTTCCGAAACTTTAGCGTAAAG
>NW_003302906.1:0-2698 GCF_000142945.1 Phytophthora infestans T30-4 | reverse complement strand
TTCCCTGGTTCTGTATAAAGAGTACAACAAGAAGACTCGCGCTATTTTCAGCAACGTCCCGCTTCACTCATGAAGGGTCCTCTTGGCTGAGATCGGTGGCCTGTGCTGATGCCCCCCCGGCTCCCCCTCATCGAGGAATTCGGTAGTCGGTAGCTTACACCCAGTAGCCAGAGCGAGTGCCGTATGTGTCAATGATGTAGCCTTCTGCACAATGGCGCACGATGCAGACTTATCGGTCAACTCCGGCTCTGAAACGGTGATTGTACCTTCAAGATACTCCACAGCAATGTCCAGATCGCTACTAAATGCCGCGAAGCCAGTTCCATTTGACACACAAATAGCGTATTGAGTTCCCACAAATATAGTCTTGAACAGGTTTCCACTCTCACACTCGATAGGCTTGCCGCCAATTGAGGCACTGGTAATGGGTGTGGCGTTGTTGAGAGCAGGCAGAATCTCGTCGAACGGCATCACGTCGGGCGGAAGATATTGAATTGTTTCATCGCCAAGCGCGTCCGTCGTCGTTAGATAGCCAGATCTATTCACAAGCGTGTAGGTGAATTCGGTGTCGCCGTCATGGAACGTCGCGTAGCTGTTGTAGAGAACACTTGCACCACTGGGAGACACGACAGGTGTGGCGTATATATCGAACTCGGACTGCTCGTGGAATTTCATCGTCTTCCGTTTAATGGTGACATGAAATTTTACGGATGGGTGTTTAAGATGCGTGAATTAGTGCTATTAGACACGAGGAATCTACGGCTTAGCGCTATCGGCAACAACAAGCTGAAACACCGATTTATTGGACCGTTCGCAGTCCTGGCCAGGCATGATGCGTCGTATACCATCGACCTGCCCAAGTAATGACGACGCACCCGACGCTCTCCGTTGGACGTCTAAAGCAGTACCATGATCCGCAGGAGGTTGCTAACTCGCAGATCCACCTTGGTCCATCTCCTCGAAGAAATGTTCGACCACAGACACCGACGAGGACACCAGAGCAGGCTCCCAAGTCTCAGGCTGAACAGCAAGGCTGCGGTCGAGACCGTACGGCGGAGGTGCCCCCTACGAACGGTCCCCAGAGCCATACGCCGCGTACGCCGAGTACATAGGGTACGCACCATACGCGTACGACTGGAAGTGCGCTGAAAGCGGGTTCGGACGTGACAACAGAGTCTCAACACGTCGGCGCATGCGGAAGGCCTCGTCAAGATCTGACGAAGAGGCCCGGTGGTCCACTTGTAGATGCAGGCTCGAGCCTTCCGCTCCAACAGGTCTAGGCGGCCGGCAAGGCGAGCTAGCATGCCCTGACTCCCGGTCTGGGTGGCAGCCCCAAGGCCAAGTGCAATCGCAAGCACGAGGACGCGCTGACGGAGGCGGTCAGCCTCAGAGCTCTGCGTCGGGCCCGCATGAGAAGCACGCGGACGAGAGTAGCATTCCGGGGGCGCCGAGCACTCGCACTTGTACGAGGGCACCTTCACTCCTTCTTGACTGGAACGAAGCGGTCCACTACCACGTGGAGCGGATCCTCCAGGCGCAACGGCGTCGTGGTAAGCGACAGATCTTCGTAAAGTGAAGAGGTTATGGCCACTACGAGAACTCGTGGGAGCCGATTGAGTGACGCCTGATAGACTGCCTGAAGACTGTCGAATCTGGGAACAGAAGCGGTGGCAGCTTCGTAAGTAGTCCAGGGCTTCTTGCCTGAACGGGGTACGGACGTTGACGCCACTCCGTACCCGCGCTCATCATGAGCGCTAGAAGCCGCGCGCTTCAGAATATCGCTTGGTAGCATGCGCTTGCTGGCCAAGTAGGCAAACCGGACACGAGATCACGCTGGTTCAGGATGCGGAACAGCAGCCGATCTTCATGGAGTTCCCGTTGCTCCGAGGATGGATACTTGAGAGACTCTACGCAGGCCCAGAACATGTCATCACACGAGTTCCAGTTGGGACAGTTCTCGAATAGAACCCAGGGGTAAGCCACAGAGCGGGTAGAGACCACCCCGGTTCTCGGGCTTCTTACGATAAGTCGTGAAGTCTTTTAAAGGAATTCGGTGCGGTGCGAGAAGTACGCACCGGGTCGCCTCCAAGTTGTCGACGAACAACTGATCCTTGTGGACCAGGGTTTGTTCGTAAACGCTCTTAGAAGTGTGACCCCCAACAAGGCCACGTGGAGCGACGAGAATCGCCAGAGCCAGGTCAGCCTTAGAGATCTCCTCGGTAGGCCAATAAACTCATGCGTTGATGGCAGCTCCCTGGTTGACAGGTGCCACCCCCAAACCCTCACGCATGCGCCGGGCAGCTTGGAAGTATTCCTGCCGATGGTCGATGTCGTTCGCGATCTCGCGAGGCGCATGGATAGCACCCTCCTCTTCCTCTTCACCCGAGGAGCCGAAGAAGTTTCAATAGGAGTAACCAGTATTAGTTTCCTCCCGGAGTGGAGACTTCGAAGCCGTGCGCTTCTAAAAGGGCTTGGCGTATTCGGCTTTGGTTGCCTTAGCATGCGCAAGACCCTCGATTTTTTTTCTGTCGTCTGATCACCGCATCATATTTTAATAATCCAACGACCGTAGTCAGCCCGTTCTTCGCGGCTGTGCCACCCTTCTAGAGATCAATTGTCCGATGGCCAGCCAGCAGACCGTACAAAAGGTAATGCGAAATGCACACATACGCCTCCCATTTTGCTATAATATTCTCAA
>NW_003302905.1:2906-7698 GCF_000142945.1 Phytophthora infestans T30-4 | reverse complement strand
GGGTTTGAAGCATGAAGTTAAGGTATTAGCTTTGCGCTTCTGGTCGTTGGGCTGTAAGTGTCCTTTGGATAAGGAACTTAGTACTAGTGACTCTTTGAGTCGAACGTCTTCCTTTGACGCTAAAGCTACGGCAGCCCCGCTCCACTTGGTAGCACTTGTAGTCAATCCAGCTCCTGAGTCGGTTGACTATATCCTCTGCGAGGATATACACCCCGTGTTTGCAAATTTGCCCCTGGCGCAGCAGGACGCGCTTACTAAGCTTATCCCATGCTTGGCCCGGAGGGCGTGGCTCATCTTATATCGCAAGGTCCAGAGGCGGTCGCTCCAGGCTGGAATCGCTCTCCGGCTACGAGAACGCGCTCTTGGAGCACGTCCAAGAGAAGATGAGCGCCGCAACGGCGGCGGCGTCGATGACGCGTAAAGAGTCTATGAGACTGAAACCGCTCATGGTGAGCGTAAAAACCTTCGAGGTGAAGGGTGGAGAGGATCTCCTTCTCTGGACACGTGAGGTCGAGATGGCCCATGGGATCGGCCCTGCTCCAGTCTGAGCATCAGAGCGTGGCGTTGGCTATCGCCAGGCTTGGAGGTCGCGCTCGCGAATGGGCACTAACGTGCGGCACGTCTGTTGACGCTGCATTTCCCACTCGGGATCAGCTGAGGTAACAGCTTTCGCGCGTGTTCGCGCCGTCTAATCAGGCGTACCGAATCCGGTCGAAGTTCCTTGCTACCCGCCAGGGTAAGAAGGCGTTATTGGACTATGTCCAAGAGTTGAGTACTCTTATCGCCGGAATGGCAGCGGACCCTCTTCCGGAACTGGTCAACGTGACCGTGTTCATGGAGGGACTTCGCGTGAGCGCAGCTCGAACGGAAGTGTTCCGTGTACACCCTAGTTTTTTTCGAAGAGACGGTGGATGTGGCATTGAATGCCGAGCACAACGTCAGGTCGGCTCGACCTGGTTGGAGCGCAAGCTCTTCGAGCGGTCCAGAGCCGATGGACCTCAGCTATGCTGAAGACGAAGATACGGATCTTCTTGCTGTGGAGCAGCGCGCCGGCATTCGTCGATGCTTTGTGTGCAATAACACTAAGCACTTGAGGGCCGATTGCCCTCTGCGCAAGAAGCACGAGGCTCCGGCGAGCCAACCCTCCGGGTCATCGCCGGGAAACGGCAACGTCCAGTAGGCCGCCCCGCGCCTACTGGGGAAGAACTGAGTTCTGTTGGCCTCGAGGAGGTAGAGAGCAACGGGACTCAGCCCCGAAGAGAGCTGAGCTCCCCTTCGAGAAGCTTGTGTGCATGCCGGACGTGCTGGTCGTTCAAGCGAACGTGAAGGCCTATGCAAAGCCATGGAGAGTCTTGATTGACTCGGGAGCCTTGGGAAGCTACGCCCGTCGCTCCACCCTGGAAGGGAGTCAGCTGTATGCTGAGGCACTGGAAGTGCCAACGAGATATACGATCTATGTCCGTCTCGCGACGGGGACTGTCGAAGGTCTCTGTCGACCTTGGTGTGAAGTTTGAGAACTTCAATAGCGTGGAACGATGTTTGGTCTTAGACCTGGATGCGAGGTATGACTTCATCCTTGGCATGGCATGGCTGAGGCGTCATGAGCTTTGGTGAGTTATGAACCCACCTCGGCTAGGAAGCAGAAGCGCTTTTGGCGCGAGCACGAGGCCGAGGCGGCCGTTGTGCTGGACATCGGTATGTCCGAAATTGTTAGCAACGAGGTTGCTGTTTGCCCTGAGGGCGTTCGTGGTGTGGCACGCTATCCGCTGAGCGGTGCGGGTCAGGTCAATGTTCATCCGCTGGGCCTGGTGAGGACAAACGCGGAGTGGCGCGTAATCCACTGAGTGGTACGGATCTGGTCGATGACCTACCGCTGCGTGGCCCGAGGGTCGCGGTCGACTGCGAGTCGAGGCATCATGGGCGCGGCCCAGGCGATGCAGGTGAAGTGACACCTAGCTCACTGTGTGAGGGTTAAGGACCTCTTGGCTCTCAGCCGAGTGTCTTGCGAGACCCTGTATCCTCTTCGAGGAGTGATGGTGCTGCTGCACCCGGTGGTGATGGAGATGTCGCCACACCGCCCTCATCCGGTGGGATCGGTGGGATCGGTCGCGGAGGGAGAGGAGAAGAAGCCGCAGGGCGTCTGTGACGTCTTCGACGTCGGACGAGGTGTCCAACGTGACGAGCGGTGAGGCCCCACGTGATTGCTGTGAACAGCTGTACACACTCGTCAATGGGGTGACCGGGGAGGTCGAAGGCGACATCAGCCTTGACACTCTGCCCTCTGCAGATGCTCTGCTAGAGCTGAACGAGATGTACTTTGCCGACTTTTGCGAAGCCTTTAAGGCAGGCGAGCTAGCCGAGGTGGTCCTGCTGGGGGTTGAGGAGGAGTTGAACTCCTCACCCGTCGTGGACGGTGCGTTCCTAGAGGACACCAAAAATGCGATGAGCGCAAGACGTAGATTGGCGATCCTAAACGATCCTTCGGATCCCTTCTACCCTGTGGTGAAGGAGTATGGAGACGTTGTCTCGAAAGACCCACCGACGGGCCTGCCTCCGGATCGAGGCGTGTGTCGTGAGACTGACTTGGTTCCTGGAACCAAATACTGCGTAACACGGCAATGGCCTTTGCCGAGAGAGCAGTGTGACGTCATTGACGCATTCTTCCGTGTGAAGCAAGAGGCAGAAATGGTGCGTGAGAGTAAGTCTCCGCACTCGACACCCACGTTCTGTGTCAGAAAGCCGAACGGCAAGTGGCGCATTGTTCATGCTTTTAACAAGCTAAATGCGGCCACTATATCGGCGCAGACGCCGACTACCTCGCAAGGATGTTCTGCAGAACAACATGGTAGGCTGTACGTTGTACAGCGCGCTCGACTTGGTCGATGGCTACTACCAATTGCTCATGAGAGCGAGCGACATTTCGCTGACTGCAGTGAGTATTCCGTGCGATATGCTCTGGGAGTGGCTGGGCATGCCCCGGGGCTGTCGAACGCACCAGCAACGTTCAAACGTCTTGTGACGCAGTTGTTTAGTCCCCACCGGGCGTACGCTCAAACGTACGTTGACGATATATTCGTCCATAGTCGTGCCGAGCACGGAAAGTCAGACGTGGAGAACCACATTGACCACTTGTGAGCGGTGCTCGAGGGCATGCTCACTAATAAGTTGTATGCCAACTTGGACAAGTGCGTCTATGGCGCGGAGGAAATACCTTTCCTCGGGTGCTTCATTGGGAAGCGAGGCTTACGGGCAGATCCTGCCAAAGTCAAGGCCATCGTGAACTGGCCGGTTCCCAAGAACCAAAAAGACTTACGCAAGTGGCTAGGCTTAACCAATTACTTGCACAAGTACACAACGTGGAGATGGCTCGGCCATTATCAGATCTCCTTAAGAAGGACGCACCATGGTGCTGGAACGTCGAGCATGACGGAGCCTTTGAGGCTGTGAAGGAGAGCTTTCTCCAGGCTCCGATCCTTGCGCTACCGGACCCGGAACGTCCGTTAAGCGTCGTCTGTGACGCCTCCGATTTTGCAATCGGTTGTGCTCTACACTAAGTAGAGGCCGAAGGGCGTGAACGCGGGATTGCGTTTCTCGCCAGCTCAAAGCTGCAGAGAAGAGCTATCCAGTTCATGACAAAGAGCTATTTGCAATGCAGTATGCTCTAGTCAAATTCAGGGTACACCTGCTAGGCTCTAAGCCTTGTGTGATCTTTACTGATCATGCGTCGCTACGCACTGCGACACAGTCGCCTCATCTCTCTCATAGAATGGCAAGATGTCTTTCCTTCTTTGCCGAGTACAGCTTCGAGGTGAAGTACAAGCCGGGGCGGCTTAATGTAGTGGCCGATGCGCTCTCGCGCAGGCCGGACTACGAGCTACCTCATGTCACGACAGTGACGTCGTCAGTGCCTGACTTGATACACAGAGCGTATGCACAGGACGACATGTGCGTAGCGCTGCTACGGGCTCTTGGGAGCGAAGAGTTTAAAGACTCTGACAAGGAATTGTCTGGGCGCTTACGCGCGAGGCTGCATCGATACTCGCTCGATGGCGGCCTGCTGTACTACAGCACCGACTGTGAGGATAACCCTCGTGTAGTCGTTCCTCATGATGAGGATCTAAAGTATCGAATCCTCTATGAGGTTCATGATACGCCCGTGGGCGGGCACTAAGGTCGGGAGAAGACCTATGGCTCGGTGAGCACGATGTACTGGTGGCCCAAGATGTATAAGTGGGTCGGCACCTATGTACGCACGTGTGAGACGTGTCAACGGACAAAGTCCGCGCCGAGAACGGCAGCGCCATTGGCGAGTTTGCCTGTCCCCAAGGGATGCTGGCAGTCCATGAGTATGGACTTGGTGTTGGGCCTTCCCAAGAGATAGGGCGGAAACACGGTATGAGTGGTCTTGTGTAGACCATTGAGCAAGAATGGGCCACATTTAGCGGCAGTGCCGGGAACCCACATGGATGGTGGAAGGGTACAGCTTTGCTGTTTTTAGCCCGAGTCTTTCGTCAACATGGCTTGCCTGAGGCAATTGTCTCAGATCGAGACCCGCGCTTCACCGCAAAGTTCTGAACGTCCCTCTTCAGAGTGCTCGGCACTCGTTTGGATATGTCCACAGCGGACCTTCCGCAGACCGACGGTCAAACCGAACGCGTGAATCGCGTTGTGGAGGATATCCTCCGAAGCGTATGCGCTGAGGCGCCAAAACGCTGGAGCCAGATGCTCCCACTCGTTGAGTTCGCATTAAATAATGCAGTGCACGCCTCGACAGGCTACACTCCGTTCTATG
>NW_003302905.1:0-2806 GCF_000142945.1 Phytophthora infestans T30-4 | reverse complement strand
GGGATTTCGGGGAGCCGCTTCAGGGATTTGAATTCTTTCAGAGCCTGCACGTTGGAAATCACACGGACATCGCACTGAGGGATACCTACGCGTAATGCGTGTGAGAATTCTTCAAAGGTTGGCTGAACGCAAAACCCCGAACCCAGAGCTCCCACTGGTGATTCGCATAATAATACAGGCACGCCTCGCCGCGTCACTCGTTTAGTGAGCGGCTTGTTAACCCGCGTCCTACTAAGGCGTCACGCAGTGGCTCAGGGCTGATGGGGAAGGATACCGAGCGCTAGCTGATGTCAGCCCCGTTGTGGTTTGCAAGCAAGTCGATGACTTTGTCTCTTTGGACTGAGCGTAAGGTGTCAAGTACGCGACGCTATGGCTGAAAGCCAAGCCACGCAGAAGGAACATTCAGATGCCAAGGACAGAAGCAATGTTGAGAGGTTTGAGGTCGGTGACCAAGTTTTATTAAACGCTAAAAACCTACCTACTCATGCAGTGTCTGCAGTCTTCAAGACGAAGTTGAGACCTCGGTTCATAGGACCGTTCAAGGTCGTGGCCAGGAAGGGCCTAGCGTATACGCTCAACCTTCCGAATAAGATGAGCACCCATACGGGCTTCTATGTTGGCTTGCTTAAGCCATATTAAGACTCTGCTCAGGTGAGCGCGGAGGCGTTGGCGGCAACGGTGACTGGGCCACGGACCGCTGCAGGGCTGCAGGTGGTAGAGCCACGGGAGGCAGAACGACAGCAAGTGGTGGACCCACAGATGGCTGATCAACAGCATGTGGCAGGGCCACAGGTCGCGGAGCGAAGTGCTCGAGATGCAGGAGCCAGGCAAGCTGAACATTCAGCCGAGCGACTGGACGCTCAAGTCCGAGACCTGGTTGTGAGTCAACAGTGGTGGCTCTTACCAATCCACAAGGTGGATCATCTCCTTCAAGGCCGACCGATGGGCGGTGAACGTGAGCGTTCGCGTCGTGGACGCAGGCGTCGTATGGACGCAGACGTTGTTCCGGCAAGTACGGACTCTCCCCGCGAGAGCCCAGCTGAGGCAAGGTCTCCTCCCGCTCTGCTCGATGAGCATGTTGAGCTCCACTATCACGTGAAACGCGTTGTGGCGCGACGTAGACGCCAGGGTCGCACCCAGTACTTGGTGAAGTGGAGGGGTTACCCTCACTCATAGAACTCATGGGAGCTTGAGGTTATCCTCCGGCAAGATTGCCCTGACGTCGTTGACGCTTACGACCGGGCACGTCATGTGCCGAAACTCCAACATGGCATGCGACAGTGTAGCCAAGCGCTGGGTGCCTCCCACTAGAGTGGGGAGCGAACAGGTCAGTAGTTGAGCTCAGGCTCTGGCCGGGGGCTGCAACAGCCAGCTCGTACGTTTGAGCGGTGCTTGCAGCGAGAGCAGGAGGTGGAGAGACCTCGTGGTGTTAGGGACATGGTCCCGAAGGTAGCAGGTGCTTCGCGTTGTGCTGAACAAGGATCAGGCACAAGCGTCTCGATAGACACATAGTTGTTCTGAAACAACTTGCTCGATGAGCATGATCCAAATGTGGATGCGCTATAACAACGAAAGTGGTGTCCCGGACGGGGATCAAACCACTGGTCTTTGGCTTTCCAGGCCGGAGCTCTACCATTGAGCTATAGGGGCGATGCCCGTACGTCAGTCCGAGAACGGACTACTCATGGTATGAGAGGGCTGCGCCCGGGTGGAATTGAACCACCGACCTGTGGCTTCCAAAGCCAACACTCGACCACTGAGCTAAAAGGGTGTTGCCCTTAAGCTTGTCCAAGCGTGGACAATCGTTCATGGAACGAGAGGGTGACGCCCTGGTGGGATCGAACCACCGACCGATCGCTTGTGAAGCGAGTGTACAACCGCTGAGCTGTTGTCGACGACTCGAATGAGTCCAGAGCATAGCTCTAAGCGGTTTTTAACTTTTGGAGTAGGCGCGGAGCGCGAGTGTAGGTCTGAGACCGCTTGAGAGCAAGATGCGCGCTGCGCTTGGAACATTGGGCCGTGGGCCGACGATGGGAAGTTGGGCAGCAACGATGCGTATGCGTTTGTGAGCTCACGGAGCTGTATAACGCTGGTGTGAGGTGTAGTAGCCTCCGCCATCTTAACAAGACGTGACCTCGCTGAGGAAAGTTTCGAAAACGGAATGCTCTCATCTTAGTGGGGGAGAGTGTAGCGGGGTTACATGGTGTGGAACACACAGGGGTACAAATACCCGGAGAGTTAACAAACTCTCAGTACATAAGTTGGAAAATTAACAAGGTCTCTCAGTACGTTGGCTGAAAGCCACACGTTATGCATTTGATTAGGTTTAACTATGCTAGATAGCTAAACTGAAACAGTTACCCCTAGGCGGCTTGGCCGCAATAATAGTAAATAAAACACTTCTGGTTTTGAAGCATAAAAGTTAAGGTATTAACTTTGAGCCCTGGTCTTGGGCTGTAAGCTCCTTTGGATAAGGAACTTAGTATTAGGGACTCTTTGAGTCGAACGTCTTCCTCTGACGCGAAAGCTACGGCAGCCCTGCTGCACGTACCTTAGTCATGCTGGCGTTGACTAATTGCTCGTCAGCAGTGAGAGTAGCCCCTCCAAACGGACAGCACAGTACATCGTCATGTCCATAAGCATGTTCTTCAAATATCCGATAATTAAGAAATCTTTCACCGCTGCGAATCTTCTCAGAGAGCTTTGAGTGGCGATATAAAGTTATGTCGTGATTCTACGGGGAAAGGGGCCATAAAGATGAGAAAATTATCCGTCAGGCGTGGTCAACGTCTGGAATTTTAGGGTG
>NW_003302904.1:5847-8367 GCF_000142945.1 Phytophthora infestans T30-4 | reverse complement strand
AAACGTATTTCGACGACCATCTTCGTCATAAGCCGTACCGAGGGAGGCAAGACGACCATGGAGCTGCATTTGGGACACATCTGTCGAGTGCTGGACGTGATGCGAGCGAACAAGCCCTAGACCAACATGTCACCCGAGATCAAGGCTATCGGTTACTTCGTCAGCAACGTGGGCGTTCGGGCTGACCCAGATAAGGTCCAGGCCATTGCAGCATGGCCAACGCCCCGATCCCAGAAGGATCTTCGAACGTGGTTGAGTTTGGCCAACAGCCTTCATAAGTACAGCGCAGGGTACACTGGCCTCGCTAAGCCCGGGTCGGGCCTCCTTCAGAAGGACGCCGACTGGCGCTAGGAGCAAGAGCACCATAATGCCTTTGACAGCATCAAGGCCAGCCTCCAAGAGGCTACTGCCCTGGTCCTGCCGGACGAGACGAGGCCGTTCAGCGTCGTCTGCGATGCCTCTGATAATGCCATCGGTTGTGCATTGCTGCAGGCCAACACGGCTGGTCTCGAACGAGTCATCTCGTTCCAGTCCAAACAGCTCAAAGCCGCCGAGCGAAACTACCCTGTCCACGACAAGGGGCTCCTGGCAATGAAGTATGCCCTTGTGAAGTTTCGGGTTCACCTTCCGGGCTCCCGGCCCTTCGTGATCTACACAGACCACGCATCCTTGAGGACGGCGACAAATTCGCCTCACCTCGCCCAAAGGATGGCGAGGTGGCTGTCCTTCTTCGCGGAGTACAGCTTCCGCGTCGGGTACAGCCGGGCAAGCTCAGCGTGCTTGTGGACGCCCTCTCTCGGCGTCCAGACTACGAGTTGGCCCACAACACTCGGGTGACAACGGATCTATATGATCGGATACGCATGGCGTATCGGGACGATGAGGCTGTCGCGCCTATCGTCAAGTTCCTCACGGCAGGAACGAGCGCGAAGTCCGACTGGCTTTTGTCGCGACAGCGCTCCCGTCTTCACCGATATGAGTTGAAGGATGGCCTCCTCTATTACTGGGTGGAGCCCAATGAACCTCCACGGGTGGTCGTACCCAACGACGAGAATCTGAAGTTTGGTATCCTCGCGGGTGCGCACGGTGCGCCCTCCAGCGGCCACTTGGGTCGCGAGAAGACCTTCTTGTCGGTCTCTCAGGCCTTTTGGTGGACCCGCATGTACAAGTGGGTCACCCGATACGTGAAGATATGCGAAACATGTCAGCGAGTAGAGTCCGCAGGGCACGCTTCGGCTCCGCTACAGAGCCTACCCGCTCCAGCTGACTGTTGGAGGTCGATGAGTCTTGACTTCATCTTGGGGACGGACATGGCAACACTGGGATTTTGGTGTTCGTGTGTCGGCTGAGCAAGATGGTACATCGGAGACGATTGTCTCGGACCGAAACCCGCGATTCACGGCCGCGTTTTGAGAAACACTATTTCCTTTACTGGGAACTCGTCTGCAGATCTCAACTGCGGATCATCCGCAGACAAACGGCCAGACAGCGCGTCAATCGAGCGCTCGATTACTCTTTGCGCAGTGTGCGCGCGGGGAGCCCCACGTACGTGGTCGGCACAGCCTCCAGCTGTTGTGTTTGCGCTCAACAACGCGGTGCACGCGTCCACGGGGCTCACGTCTTTCTTCTTGAATGGCTTCCGTCGCTCCGAAGTGCCTCTCACTCTTTCGAGGAGACAATGCATCCTTTGATTCTAAGTGCGGGAGAGGCTCGGAAAGCTCTTTCCTCCCAGGTCCAGAAGTGAGACCGGTTTTGCTGCGGAAATAAGTGGAATCCTTTGTGGATATCAAGCTGAGCGTGATCAGCGGGGTCCGAGATGCCGTGGCAGCGGCCCAGGAGAGCCAGAAGGAGTACTCTGACAAACATGGAAGATGAAACTTAACTGTGTTTCAGGTGGGTGAATTAGTGCTATTAGATACGAGGAACCTACCGCTAGACACTGTAAGCTCTGTCGGCAGCAACAAGCTGAAGCACCGCTTCATTGGACCGTTCGCAGTCCTGACCAGTATGTGCGTCGTACACCATCGACTGTTCAGCCATGACGACGCACGACTTTACGTGGAGTCTTAAGCGTTTACTGATACGCGAGGGTGGTGGATCTGCGCGGAAGCATAACAGGAGATGCGAGATAATGTGCTCTCACATATTACAAGCTGTTGGCCCTTACTTAGAAAAACATGTTCTGACATGGCAATAGTCGGGTACTCTCAAATACAAAGAACCTTTGGGAGCCACTCCCAGGTTGTGTAATGGGCTCTCCCAAGCTACATATGTAGGTAGTCTCATAGGTTCTTTGTAGTGGTTCACACCATTACATAAGTAGGTAGATTTGCATTACAAAAGTAGGTGCAGCAGCACACGAGTAGCGTGTGCTGAGCTTCCGTCACCTTATTGGTTGAAATATGGGGAGCCAGACCCATAATCAACCAATAAGGAGTTGACGTGTATTTGAGTGGTCAGGGCAAGCTGCCCTGGACCTAAAAAAAAACAGAGTTGATTTTCCTTCAGACTAAGTACTTG
>NW_003302904.1:0-5066 GCF_000142945.1 Phytophthora infestans T30-4 | reverse complement strand
TGCATGACGCGAGGTGGCGAGTCTTTTGAACGGTAGTTCGCGCATAGTCATTTTGCCTTGACGAAGGGCGAAAAACTCGGCACGCACGCGGGATTCGTCTTGAGGTGGCTCGAACGCGAGCCTGAGATCTTTCTGGAGAGACTACAGAGTGGGGAATGCGTCGTGATCAACGACAAGTTTACCGAGGGCCCATTCCTTGGCCTTCCCGGACAACCGGGACAATAAGAAATTGACCTTTGTCCCTTGCGCTTCGATCATTCTCGAACCAATCGCGATGTCGACCTCGCGAAACCACCGGTTTGGCGGGAGGCGATTCGCTCCTTCACCGAGGTAGACGTCTCTAGCTTCACGACATCATTTTTTGAGGAACGCGCGGGAGTTGTTGCTCGCCGATTCGCACCACGCCGCGTTGCGCGGCGCGAAATCACGTTGCCATACACATTCGACGGCTTCCGCAGCAACGACGACTTCCTCGTGATTGAGATGAACTACGCGTTCGACTGCATCTTGGGTATCCCGTGGTTGTCACGATATCAACCAGAGATTGACTGGTTGACTCGGTCGGTTAACACCGCTCTGGCTTCGATGTGAGTGAGGTGTTCACACACCTCCTGGTTGCCCAGAAGGACTGGCCCCATGTCAGGGTCGTGGACCGGCTGTCCACAATGCAGGTTGAGCAGAGAGCGAGCGATGGCCCTCTCTGTTTGTCTTGCACAGCGCTGTTGCGCGAAAACCCCTCGCTGCGAAGCGAGGTTGTTAACACTTTGGCGGTAGAGCAGGGGCTCCCGCAATCCGAGCAGGCGGTCGAGCATGAGTTCCCGTCACGCAACACGGCGGTCGAGCATGAGTTCCCGTCACGCAACACGACGGTCGAGCATGGGTTCCCGTCACGCAACACGGCGGTCGAGCATGAGTTCCCGTCACGCAACACGACGGTCGAGCATGAGTTCCCGTCACGCAACACGACGGTCGAGCATGGGTTCCCGCAACACACCAAGGCGGTTGAGCATGGGTTCCCGCCAAACACTCTAGCGGTTGAGCAGAGGTTCCCGCAACGCGATTCGGCGGTCGAGCAGTTGGAGCTCCCGTCATCCACAGCGGTGGTCGAGCAGTTGACACTCCCACCGGCTACGACAGCGATCGAGCAGGGGATCTCGCCAGTCGATGGCGCGGTCGAGCATCGAGAGCTCCCGCGCACTACCGACACGGTTGATGGTGCCCCTCCGTGTCTAGAGGGGGGTGATCCCTCGTCCAGCGATAGCGAGTCTTCTGTCTCGAGCAGCGGTTCGAGACGCCGCAAGAAGAAATCCAAGCGACGCCGTCTTAAGCGACGTGGTCAGCCCACCGCCGATATCGCAGTGAATGAGTCCATACACGTCCTGGAACACGTGGAAGGAGGCGTCTCACGCACACTTGACATTGAGAGCCCACCTCGCGAAGCTTCTTCCATCACACGCCTTCCGGGTCTTTCCTGGAAGCATTTTTAGCGCGATCTGAAGTCAGGAGACATCGAGCAGGTCTGCTTGATCACCGAGTCTGCCTCGGCGGAAGAGATCCACACGGTCGCTACCGACAATTCCACTTCGTCCAAAGAACGCTGAGCCGAAGTCGGCGCGCGAAGAGCGCTTCGCTGCCCAGTCGTGGGAGTCACTCCGCGACTCGGGCAATCCAGTATACGACACCGTCCGCGAGTTCGCGGATGTTTTTCCCGACAAGATTCCAGCTGAGCTCCCTGCTGACAGAGGCATTCGCCATGAGATTGATCTCACGCCGGGTTCCAAGTACTGTGTGACGCGACAGTGGCCCCTCCCACGCGATCAGGTTAAAGCCATTGACGACTTCTTTGAGAGCCGCCGCAAAGCGGGTCACGTGCGCGAGAGTACCTCGCCACACTCGAGTCCGACGTTCTGCGTGAAGAAGGCCACGGGTGGTTGGCGCATTGTTCACGCTTTTAACAAGCTAAACGACGCCACCATTCCAGCACAAACGCCGATCCCTCGGAAGAATATGGTACTTGACACCATGGGCCGCAGTTTTATTTTCAGCACCATCGACCTGACCGATGGCTTCTATCAGATCTTGATGCGACTCAGCGACGTCCCGCTCACAGCGGTGAGCACTCCCAGCGGGATGCTGTGGGAGTGGCTTGTCATGCCGCAGGGCCTGAAAAACGCACCAGCCACGTTCAATCGCATGGTTCCCCACGCTCTGCGCCCACTTCGCGACTTCGCTCCGAGCTACTTCGATGACATCTTCGTTCACAGCCGCGCTGAGGGCGATCTCAGCGCCACAGAAGTTCACTTAAATCACTTACGACAAGTGTTCCAAGTCATGCGCGAAAACAAACTGTACGCGAACTTGAAGAAGTGCATCTTCTGTGCCCCGGAGATTCCGGTGCTTGGCTGTTATGTGAGCAAAAATGGTGTCCAAGCGGATCCTGAGAAGGTCTCGTCCATCTGTGCGTGGCCCACGCCGCAGAATCAGACTGAATTGCGTCAGTGGCTTGGCCTCGCAAATTATCTCCACAAGTACACGAGAAATTATGCTGGTCTGATCCAGCCATTGTCTTCATTGCTGAAGAAAGACATCACGTGGTCGTGGACTCCCGAACATCAGTCAGCCTTTAATGCAGTGAAGAAAAGCTTGGCGGAGGCCCCAATCCTGGCGCTTCCAGATGATGCAAAGCCACTCCACGTTGTTTGCGACGCGAGCGACTTCGCCATCGGCTGTGCACTGATGCAGTTCGACGACGAAGGTCGCGAACGCGTCGTGAGCTACCAATTTAGACAGATGAAGCCCGCTGAGAAGAATTATCCGGTCCACGACAAGGAACTCCTTGCGATGCGCTACGCACTGATCAAATTCAGAGTGTACTTACTCGGTGAGCAGACGTTCGCGATCTACACAGATCACGCGTCGCTGCGAACAGCGACGAAGAGCCCTCATCTCTCTCAGCGCATGGCACGATGGCTGTCATTCTTCTCCGTGTACAACTTCGTCGTTCGCTACAAGCCAGGCAAGAATAACATTCTTGCGGATGCCCTACCTCGGCGCCCCGATTACGATCCACGCCGAGATTTGGGTCGTCAGTCACTTGAAGACGCGGACGACGACTAATTGGACTGCGCCACATGTGTGGCTGCAGGTGTGAGCCTGATGACGGCGGTATCTCCAATACTTCCCCTGCGGGAAGAATCTCTGCCGCGTATCGAGATGACTCGATATATGCCGGTATCCTGGAACACCTTCGCACACCAAGTGATGCCACGCTAAAGACACTGAGCCACTCCACGCGCGACCAGATTCACAGATACCAACTTGACGGTGATCTACTGATGTACAGTGTCGATCGATTCGATGCTCCTCGCGTCGTTGTCCCCAACGACCCCGATCTACGCGCAAGAATTATACACGAATTCCATGACACTCCAGAGGGTGGCCACTTGGGCCGTGAGAAGACTTTCGCAGCGGTATCCCGCGACTTCTACTGGCCTCACCTATACAAGTGGGTGCGCAAGTGGGTCCGCTCCTGCGAAACTTGTCAACGCGTTAAGCCGTCACCGTCATCGCAAGCTCCGCTGCGTTCTCTCCCTCTGGCGACAGAGGCGTGGCGCTCTGTGTCAATGGACGTCATATTCGGTCTCCCACCCGATACTGACGGTCGTACTGGTGTTCTGGTCTTCGTGGATCGCTTTAGCAAGATGTGCCCATCTCGTTCCGGTTCCGTACTCAATCACCGCGGCCGATACCGCGGTGCTCTTCATCGACGCTGTCTTCCGACATCACGGCCTTCCTGAATCAATCGTCTCTGACCGCGATCCCCGATTCACATCGGCGTTCTGGACGAAACTCTTCGACCTCCTGGGCACCAAACTCCTCATGTCGACGGCGGCGCACCCGGAGACTGACGGGCAAACGGAACGCGTCAACCGCGTGCTAGAAGATGTTCTGCGCAGTTATGCGCCGTCCTTCGAGAACTGGAGTTCCTTCCTGCCTCTTGCGGAGTTTGCACTCAACAATGCCGAGCACGCGTCGACGGGATTGACTCCGTTTTTCGTCAACAACGCGCGTCATCCACGTGTCCCCGCACAACTTGCTGTGGGCCAACCCACGGCGACTGATGGCTTCACTCTGGAGGGGGAGGAATGTGATAACCCTGCCCAACCGGTTCCGATACTGGTTCAACCACCGGTTTCCGGTGAGACAACGGTTCTGCCGTCTACGAGTTCAGCTACTCCTGCAGTAGACATCAACGCGGTGACGCGTTTACAGTCGAAGAAGATCCTCGCACCCGCGCAATCCACGTCGTCGCCGTTAGTTGACTGGACACACCGAACGCTGATCGCTCCAGCACAGCCACACTCGACTGTGACTAACTACGCGCCGAAACCCCCAGCACGACCCGCTGACAAGGCAGCGGTATCCGACTTTATCTTGCTTGCCGGTAGTATTTCTGGACTTGGTATCGCCATCGTCTTGGATCTCGGTTCCTTTTCTTGGTGCTACATACCGGAATGGTCGCTTCTAGAGTGGATCTAGGATCCCACCTATGTACCAAGTAAAATGAGGGTATCGCCCCGGATCCTGTCTTGGGCGGTGTTCATCGCGAAGGGGAGTCGTTTTGCGTACTCATCTCAATCGCTCTGATCCAAATCCTGGACATACATCTTGAGTGCTCTC
The DNA here is from genome assembly GCF_000142945.1 of Phytophthora infestans T30-4. NCBI lineage: Eukaryota > Oomycota > Peronosporomycetes > Peronosporales > Peronosporaceae > Phytophthora > Phytophthora infestans. The sequence goes on along the minus strand of NW_003302904.1, from coordinate 386 downwards.
GTGATTGTCTGTACCATGCGCTCAGCCGATCCATTGGCTTGGGGACGATATGCCATGGTGGCCCGCTGTCTCTGCCCCAGGATCCGGTTGAAGGCTCGAGAGAAATCGGACAAAGCCTGGCTCCCGATCATGCCTAATCATCTCGCTAGCTCCAAATCTTCGAAAAACACACACCTCGTACGACTCGGCAATGGTTTGCGCAGTTGTGGACGCACTAGCTTTGGCTATCACGTATCCGGTAAACGGATCCACCCAGATCAACAATTCTGTGTTTCCTTTGAACGACTTGGGTAACGAGGGGATGTGACCCATGGCTATGATTTGGAAAGGGTAAGTCGCTTAGGAGCGATTCCCAGGCGATTCCCCTTTGATTGTGGACCTGCCCT
>NW_003302903.1:38371-44513 GCF_000142945.1 Phytophthora infestans T30-4 | reverse complement strand
GTTGTTCGTCTAAGAGGTCCACTCCATCCTTTTTGACTTCATTTACGCTCGCATGTACTCATTGGCGTTTGGACGTCGCGACGCAGAAGTTGCACTCTCGCTATCAGTAGTAGAGCTTACATTTCCATCAGATCCACAGTTTTTTAATGCCCCTGCAACTCTACACAGCTCATACGCCATTATATTAGCATATTTCTCCACATACTGCCGCGTATTGTCACAGGTAATATATTTTACGTCATAGCTTACGCCTATATATTTGTCACTGACTTGTATGTCGTAACTTACCAGATTTGAAATGTACGTGGGCAAGCGTGATGCTAGCGGCTCTGAGAAAGCTTCATTTGACCACAACGCCGGTGCTGGAGCAGTCGTTCGCAACCTGCAAATTTGGCTTCAGGGTTCAGACGCTCGGCGACCGTGGCACACAGTAGTTGTTGACAGATTCTACCCCTCGATCTTGCTGGCAATTGAGCTCCTCGCAATGAACGTGTATGTCATCGGCACGATTATGACCAACCGGCTCGGCTTCGACCAAAAAATTAAAGATGTACGCAAGACACGTCCCGCGACAATTTCCCATGGAGAATATACGTTTTCGCGCTCTGTGGCCGTGCCCAGTATGATTGCGTTCAAGTGGTGGGATAAGAAACCAGTTCATTATCTTTGCACGGGCTCTTCGATTGCAAAGGAGAGTGTGAAAAGAAAGATCAAGCGTGTTGGCGAAGTGACCGTCTCGTGTCCGGCAGCAGTGAAGGACTATCAACGCTGGATGGGCGGAGTTGACGTTCATGACCAACTCCGCCTCCAGAAATACTCCCTGCAGACTTCTACGAGGTTCCGGAAATACTACAAGAGCTTGTTTTTGGGAATCGTTGACCTGGCACTTGTGAATGCCTCTATTTCACACCGAGAGACGGCAAGAATCAACAGAACGGCGGCGATACCTCGTGGCATGTGGTATGGCATCCTTCAGAACCAGCTTTTGCAGCTCAGGGCTGAAGATTTTGCTGGTGTGATTCCAACCCCGCCTCCAAATACCAAACGCAAGCGGACACCCCTCCGTATAACCCACGCGCCCGAGCAAGCTGACGATTGGGTGACTGTTAGTGGCGTTCAGAAGCGTCGCCAGCGGTCTTGTAAGGTGTCGCACTCTTACGAACGGACCGAAAGAAGAAATCGTTTGCGACGACGTTCTTTTGTGAGCGGTGTTCTGTGGATGATGCTAAGTGCTGGTTGTGCAACAAAATACGCCGTGAGTACAAGGGGGTAGCAAAAACCTGTTTTGCCATTTGGCACGACGAGTTTGGTTGTGGGCAAGCGATTCCATCTACGCTGGGAAAGCGAGTAGTCCTGCGTCGTCCGGGCCAGAAAGCAGGTGAGAGAAAGAAGACACGTCGTGAACTCCAGCTGCAGGACGGAGATGAGGAAGGAGAGAACGAAAATGAAACGCTGTAATAATAGCTGGATGATCTGTTGAGTGCAAGCTTTGATGAGTGTTCACCAGGAAACGATCGTAATGCACATTTTACTGAGCCACTGCACCTCTTATGCTCATAATCTGGACACATTGAACTCTTTTTGTACTGAGCTTTTTATGACACGTGGTCACTTACGACATGCAGTAGCTGATCAAAAGTGAAAAGTAGTTACATTTACGACATTGCTGGGAAAACCTGCTGAGACTTTATAGACTGGTCCATGGTCTTACTATGCACACTTTACAAATTCGAAGTGAAACGGAAAGTCGTAAGATACGACTTTGTAGTACCGTGAATAAGGCGTTTCGTGCTCTCAGATTCGGGATTGGAGGGGTTAAGGTTGAATCCACGCCTCCAAGAAGGGCGACAGTGCCTTAACTGCCATTTTTTGTCCTACTAATTTCTTCCGACGCGAAGCGGCACTTCAGTCTCTTTCTCAAGTCTTTCAAGAGTTAGTATGCGACCGGACGTCTTTGTTCTCTTCCTCTTCCTTCTTTTGCTCGGTCGTGGTGCAGGAAGCACCAAAATCGCTTGGTGCACAATTTCAGAGATCTTGACGAACGCTGTTTTGCAGTAAGATTGAGGCAAACCATTTCGCTTGAAGTTGACCAACCTGACGTGCATGTTAGGACGTGAAAGCGGGAAACTTTCACAGCTGCGAAATGAAGCGCCACAACCACCCCTCACCTACACACACCGCACACGAGCTCAGCAATCTGCTGTGCCTTGTGCTAGACATATTGCCGTCCGGCAGGATGCCCGGTCACCTGTCGCTGGAGGATCTAGTCTCTAATGCCATTTTCGGCACTCTTCGAAAGCATTGGAGGCGGCCCCACGACGCTTGGGCTCGTGAGGATTGTTTTTACGCGCAGCAGCCACGTATTTCTTTAGCGTACTACGCACGGTCTTCAGGAGAAGCGAAAGTGTGACCAGAGTATAAACTGCTGGAGGAGATCAGGTAAAAGTATGATAGCTCAATATCAATTACGATCGTCTAGCTTAATACAACAGGTTAATATAATCGAGCCTACGAAACTGGTCGAGGATACGAAACTGACACTTTACTTTATCGACTCAGGTAACAATCGCGCAATTGGGGGGGGGGGCACACCGCCAATGAATTAAAATTGGTTAGGCTGTCCAGCCAGTCTCCCAGTATAATATGGAAACTATTGCAATGTAAACTGCAGTGGATCAAACTGGTGCCAATCACTCGTCTTCAGCCTTTGCTCTAAATCCGTCTCGGATCCACAAGTGTGCTTACAGCCTATTGAAGAAGGCACTGGAATCCTTCACTCTTTTTCCCCTGAAAACTGGAGGAGCCACCAGCCGACACATCGAGTATCTTGGCGAGAACATCGGTCGGCTCGATATCCTTGTCTAGCCACTCCTGGAACTGGTTTTTTTCTGCAGTCGCATCGCTTTTTGGTACAACTAAGGTAGCGATCTCGCTCCACTAGCATCTCCGCAGGATTATTCTCGCCACCAAAACCCTTCGCTAAGGCTCCGATCCTGCAATTTTGCAAGGCTGAATAGCAGGATTTATTCCTTCGGTATATTCGTGTTCCGGCTGAAAACGACTGAAGCATCGATGTTAAATTGTAGGAGCTTGAAAACGTCCTCCACGGACACGTCGCGTTTGAGCCAACCATCCAATTGTTCCTTTGTATTCTTGTCGCGAGCTTCTCAAGAGGCGTTATTCTTTTTTTTTCAAAGCAGACGCGATGGCCTTTGCCATCTCGTCTTCGCCATAATTGGCTGTCAGTGTACCAAGCAACGTCACTTGGCTCTCCGGGTTCTTCGTGTTGATTTCCGCTAGATATTTCTGGAATGTCTTTTTGTTTCTGCGCATCAGATCTCCATGGACATTATCGTCCAGCTTGAGCAGCAGCATGACTCTGGCCAGCTCCAAGTTAATGCGATGCCACTTCCCGAGCAGCCCCCTCTCCAATTGCTCGGCCTTCCTTCTCGTAGCGAGTTTGTGATATTTCGCTTTCGATAGAAGACCAACCAAGGCGGCGTCACCTCCAAACCCTTTCGCTAACGTTTCGAGTAGAGTAGGTTCAAGAGGCGGATTCTCACGGTGAAACTTCGCAACGTAGTCGTATAGTGCAGCTAGGCTTTCAATTGCGACTGCTTAATTTCTGTAGTAGGTCTAGAAAGAAGACACACAACTGGAGGTACTCCATTAAGCTTCTGCCAAGTGTATTGGTCTCCACTGCGCAAAATCTAGACTGACTAACTGATTTTTTGTCTGTATTATACGTAAACATACTCTGTTTACTCGGCAATACATACCCTGTATATATTGCCCGTCTGAGTCCCAAGGTACTACGAAGACTACTCCGTTAGCGGCTCTCGCTGTTTCAGAGTTGTTCACCCGTTTCAAAGCTGGACGCAGCATCTGAAGGGCGTCGATACCAGTAGAGTTCTTGACGTCGAGAAGACACTGCGCCTCGTCGATGGCCACCACGAGCACCGGCCTCTTCTTTAAACTCCTTAGCACTACGTGGACAGACGTACAAAACTGCTGCATCAAATTGATTGCCTGCATCCTTGAGACAGTTGCCTTCTGACGTGCTCTCTGCTAATTTGTGAGTTTACCAGAACCCCCGACCGATACTGTATTGTGGAAAATGTTGGATCGCAGAGCTTCAGGTATTCTGCCTTACAAGTCCGAAGGAGCTTATCTCGGTATTTCGATCTTCGGTGTCGATCAAGTGTCACTCATCTTGGTCCAAGTCAGCGAGGAGGAAGACGCATCGACTGTGTTGGCGTTCAGAAGCCTCGATCCGAGCAAGGTCTTCAAGGCGAATCACCCGCTTCACGGCGTTCCTCCGCACGAGTTATTCGACTGTCCATAAGTGCGCGTGAGCGGATAACTCCTGATCGGCCTGCCCAGTGTGCCGTGCTGTCGAATGTGGCAGGAACGAGTGATCAGGTAGCGCGCTTGACTGGTTGTTATGCGTGCGGGGGATGTTCGCGCTGAGTACCGACTTAGAAGATACTAGTATCCGCTGGCCTGGTCTTTCAGTGGGGTTGGTTGGACATCTAAATACTGCGTGGTTAGATAAGAGAGCCCGAATTGAGTACGACCTCAAAAACCGCGAGCACGATGAACCAAGGCGCCTCGCACGAGTGCTTTCGAGAGAGAAAGTGAGTATAACTGTTTCGCCATACTCAAGTGAGACAAGAGGCGTTGCTTGGCACTTAGTTGGCTGAGACTGGTCTACCGAATCAGTAAATTTCAATGGTTGGAGTTGAGCTGAAGCTACCCCTTTCAACCAATCAAAATTCTGGGCGGGTACTTTAGTCGCGCGTCGTTATTTTATTATAAACAAGGATAATTTTCAGACAGACAGACACCGGGCGGATTTCACCGTCGTTGTTTGTACTTTACTAAACCGTGCATAAGCACGTGGAAGCTCTGGATTTTATCGCAAGTTAATTACTTAGTAATAATTACAAACGCTCCGTTTGAATTGATGTCGCTCGAAGGTTAGCCTAACGCACTTTGCTGGATACGCTTGATCGAGCTGGCTGTCCTCAGTTCAAGCGCTCAGAGAGCTCGCCATCAGTCTACGCAAGCGTCGAGGCGGCGGTAGAGGCAGCAGCACCGATAAGCGCTCTGTGTTGAACTGGCTACGCAGCTTGAGTGGCGCAGAGCTGGCGTCTCTTCGCTGCGTGGAGGACGTAGGTTTCGTCAAGACGCTGCTGCACATGGCTGCGTGTTCCAGAGCTTCAGTAGGAGGTGGTACGTGTGTACAGGAGCTCCAGCTATTGTCACATACGCTTAGTGATACTGGTAGCGTCCAGAATAAGCGCGTAGCAGCCAAGACGCCTCCCAGATCCGCTGCAAGGTGAGGAATACGAAGGATTGGGACTGTTTGGAGCGGTTTTGCTGAAATTTGTGATGATTTGCAGGGCGTTTGTGAAGCGACCAGTGGTGCGTACGAAATATGGAGATATAGTGGGAAGTTTCCATACTCAGGAGTATGAGGAAGGCAGCAAGAAGGTGGTGATAGGCATGAGTGTGCTTAATACGCTGCAGTCGTGCGATACGGTGGCTCTATCGATGGAGTTTTTATCCAAGAAGGAAGGAGATGTTTCTGTTGAGTTTGTACAGTTGATGGAAGTGATTTCCAAGGGTGGATTTCTGATGGAATGTCCGGAGGATGTTACGTTGAAGCATGAGACAAAGGTGCTGCTTTGAGAGTGAAATGGATGACAAGAGGGGACACTGATACTAATTCTTGACTATCTTGTGTTGGTTGTGGCAGTGGCTTAAGGAGCAAGGACATTGTTCATTACAAGCTCTGTTCATGAATGAAATTGTGGGTATTTCTTGCTGCTGTGAGAATTAATAATTTAGCTGAAGTTCTGACTTGTATTCTGCTATACGTTCTTCATCTGGAGCTCAATATTTGGGCATTTTGAAAGCAGTATAAGAAAGACGTGAGCGTGAAGATTCCTATGCAGGGGATCGCGTCTAAGTTTATTTTGTGCGCGAGTGGGAGGTGGCAAGGGTGAGACAGAAAACTGAAGCGTTGAAAGTGTTGCGTGATAAGACGTTTTCGCACATTTGCGACCTGGAGAAGTCAATGCCGAGTAATTCTTCTGCAGTAGCCAAATGTTTCGGTCTTCATTAGCACGTAAATTCC
>NW_003302903.1:0-1441 GCF_000142945.1 Phytophthora infestans T30-4 | reverse complement strand
CCCTCAACAGCGCACGTGATAGTAGTGGTTGGTTGAGGCTACATGCCCCAGCCCCACTACAATCTATCTCCTAACGAAGCTTGAGCAGCTGGAAAACATCATCGACGGTTTTTCGCTGTTCAACCAGACATAAAGCTGCTGGTATCGCAGCTGTGTTACAAGCTCCGACATCGATGGTGCCAGGTCAGCATGTATTTTCGCAAACACAAGGGCCTTTACCAAAGCATCATCTCCGTATCGCGATGGGAGAGTCCCGATCAATGTGATGCTCTTGTTCGGGGCTTTCTTGTTTAATAGCGCAACCTTCTCGATCAAGAAAAATAGTTTCGAGCTCTTCAGCGTATCGTCGACGTTATCTCCTAGTTTTCAAATTTGTGGCCCAAACGGACAGATTTGAGCAAAAATATGGGAGCTTCATCTCCGGACGTGCATCTACTCCCATAACTTGTAAATCGCCAAGACACTTTACTTCACTATGACCTGCAAGTGTGTCCACTGAGTTTAAGACTGAAACCCACCCAGCAGTTTCCCCTCGTGGTTCCTTAAAAAAATCAGGACCGTCACTCCGTAGAAGGATTGCAGTTGTCAACCCAACAAGAGACATTCAACAGAGAAGCAAACATAGGAAAAAGCAATTTACATGCATTTGCTCTCAGCTTTTGGGTCCTGTACCACTGAGTGGGTATAGGTTCTACGTTTAGGTCATCTGCATTATAGCCAATCATATCTCACATCATTTGCTCCAGCTGCGAATATTTATAGAGGAACAGACGGAATCCAAATGTACTACTTTGTACAGAAATCTGCCTGATTAAGGAACGCCTGATATAAATTAAGAAAGAGATTGCATAAGCTGACAATGCCTCGCTAAAAACAGACTATGATATCGGATCATCTGCATGTATTGGATTAAGTTAGGATAATTGAAGATTCGACTTTTGAATGAGACCACAGTGATTCCAGCAGTGCTGAATCGTGGAAGCGCAAACTTTAGACCATGCAGCCTCGCACCAGAGCAGTGCAGCTAGCTGGTCGACGCTGTACGGGTTGTCGAGACCTTCGCTTAGGCGATCCAATGCGAACATCACTTTTTGCGATAAGACGTAGCGTTTAATGCTATTGATGAATGACCCCCTGATCCAGCGTCTGGATCTTGGCGGTGGTGTTTGGGGGTAGCGTCTCAACACGGACATTGCTTAGTGGACGCAGCCGGCTAGTGAGCTAGAATGTAAATGTAGGAGTGAAGTTCGGCTCGTAGGGCTTGAAGCCAAGGGGGATCACCTAAAGCGCGCCATTTTTTAAATTGAAATCAAATTCAGTGCCTGGATTATTTTATCCATACCTTGCCCATCACTATCCCATCTCCCTCAATCGTTCCCGACTATAAAACTTGCGAGGTTATTAATTGAAACCCCGCTCCTTATTCAGGCAAATTTCTGTA
>NW_003302902.1:6891-8693 GCF_000142945.1 Phytophthora infestans T30-4 | reverse complement strand
GATTAGCTGTATGCATCGCAAGAACGGTGGGAAGCCCTCCTGATAATAACATGAGGGCCAGACCATATAGGGAGTACACAAGTTGGTAAAAACCTAACCCTTCCGCTCCCAGCGTTCTGGTCATAAAGATTTTACCCGTTAGACCAAGCGACTTTACAAATAAAATGGCACTTGTCCTTATGATAATCTGCCTCATGATTCGAGGTGGTTCCAAGTCTACATCCTCCTCAATTAACCTGTCCAATTTCTAATTTATGCCAGGTAACTGAAGGATATGTGAAGATTTGATTTATAGGCTAGTCCTTAATGTGGATGAGCTGGTATTTGGTATATTTATCCCATCCCAAATCAAAGGGAACCCGGTACCGATCTGCTGTATGGGAATTAACAAGTGGGTAGCCCTGAGTGTCAAAACCAACGACTATGGAAAAATGATCAATGTCCCCTTTCATCACATAAGCAATTAAATCGCCCGGCTGGAGCCTCTTGGAATACGGCTGTTCTTGAGCATTCGATTTGTTTACAAATTCAACTATTTGCCCATAGTCTCCCTGTTTGAGTACGGTAGCGTAACCAGACCGAATTAGAAAACTTTTAAATTGATCTGTGTTGACCCATGCCCTCGTCCCCCCTGAACGGGATATGTAAGTCCATTCCGCTCTTCTTCGCAGCCCCCCTCCTTCTTCAGGATCCCCTAATGTCTGCGATGAGAAATTTGTGCAGTCACCGCCTTTTGAGGTGTAGTCCAAATATTTTTGATTGTAGCGATGATTATTTCCCGTTCCCCAGGCAAGTCCTGCATATTTATTGGCGTAATCCACAGCGCGTTTCCGGTCGAATCCGCCTTTTGTCCGGTGAAGTTCAGAGGTATTTACGTACGGGGTTAGAAATTTTTCTTTGCCTTGGTAGATCAATTTCGGGTTTTCTTCCAAGGGGTCCGAATACCACTCGCTTGCTAAAATCCATTTATCCTTATTTTTGGTTAAAAGTAGAGCATGTCTCGTTCCTAGCCCAAAGTGATTTGGTACCGTGGAATGATCCAAATAATGATAAGTTATCTTTAAGGAATGAATTAAGGAAACGGAAGCCTTATCTCCAGATACCTTAATTCTGACTATTTTCAATGTACCAGCAGCATCTGTAAATCTGATCCCCCGCTGCAACCCCCATTCGGCAACATAATTGGCCCGATTTTTCTCATGTCCAAAAGCATATTTACCCGGTCCATGCGTGAGATCATAATACTTTGCAATATGGGACTCTTCTCGATCAATCAATAGTTTGGTTCTTTCCTCAAAGAGGACTTGCAGCATTTGACGAATATTATCCTCATCACTTACGGGTTGAGCTTTAGCATAGGGCTCATAGACTCCATTAAAGCTCAAAATAATAAAAATCATAAAGATGAGAAAGCGGCTTTTTGACTTCTTCACTTATTGCTCTCCTTGTGGCTTTATTTTTGCTGGCGTTTTGTAGCTGTACACTTTTGTGGAATAAACCACAAGTCTACCCTCATGTTCATGTTTAGACCTGCTGTACCTGCCAGCGCATGTAATCAGATTCAAAGATGCTTCATCCCTTGGTCCAAAAATCTTATTGGTTGGAGCTTCATCCTTCAGATAATAATTGACGGATTTTACTCCAAAGCAAATTTTATTCCCTGAAGTATCCGAAATATAGATGTGATCCCCTGGCTTTAACTTTTTCAGATTAAAAAAAATGGCCGGACCCGTATAGGTATCAACATGACCATCCATTACTGCGTTTCCAACCTCTCCCGGTAAAGCTCCAGCTTTCAGCCA
>NW_003302902.1:0-5765 GCF_000142945.1 Phytophthora infestans T30-4 | reverse complement strand
TTCTTAAATTTTAAATCCGAATTTGGTTTTGAATTTGAATTAGAATTTGAATTTGATTTCGCTGTAGAAGGGGGGGCTTTCCTCCCGTACTTTTGTTTTTTTTGCGGGGCCACAGCGTTACTCCCTCCTATAACCGCTCCACAATAAAAAGCCGCATGTTGAAATTTTGTTTCTTTGATTCAGTTTATGCGTAGGCGGTAAAAATGCGATGGATATAGAGGTAAATTTCAATTTCATTTATTAAATTTGGAGTAAAGCAAAGGGAATATCGGGGATTGGCTTATTACAAGCATTCCGGAAAACTCATTCTCCACCGGAAGGAACGCTGCTTCATTTCTACAAAGAAAGCTTCTTTATATAATAAAAAAAGCCCGCTGACCTGTTAAGTCAGCGAGCAATAAGCAATAACTAATACATTATTAATACAAGAATGCCCGGGAAACGATCACCAAAAGGATAAACAGCACGAGAATAGCTGCTGTAGAAGTACCTAAGCCGCCTAATCCGCCACAAGATGCACTCATTAGTAATTCCTCCTTTATTCCTCAGGTTTACCTTACCCTACAGTCTATGAACCACCTGTGTTTTGGTATGGGCAAAGAGAGGGATACAGAAATATTTTTTTAACTAACAAGTCCCAATCCAAAACTATTTAGAAAACCGATTGAAGACACAAACGTACTGAGCGGAATCAGGCCGAAACAGCCCCTTAGATGGAGAACCTGGATTTTGTAAAAAGACTTCCCTTTTAAGGTATGGGGGCAGATGGATTCGTTCTTATCGGATCGACGACGTGCTTGCCGTTTCAAGCTCCGCCGTTATTTTGCTGAAGCAGCATTATTTGAACAAAGCGGTAGAATTTTAATTTGTTAAATGGAATAGGCTTTTACCAGGATTTGCTGTAATTTTATAGAAGGCGTTTTTATGTATATCTAGGTTTGGAGTGAATAATATTGATGCAGCAAAAAATATTTGATCAAGTGTTTAAAATTATGGAGATGTCCTTCCCTACTACTGAATTTCGGACTTATCCCGATCAGAAGAAATTGCTGGCAAATCCACATTATCAATTACTAACCGAAAGGAATGAAAAGGACGAAGTGGTCGCCTTTCTCTCTGCCTGGGAATTTTCCTTCTTCAGATTTGTGGAGCATATTGCTGTCTCCCCGGCGATTCGCGGAAGTGGAGTAGGCAACAAACTAATGAAGCGATATATGAAACAATCCAAATTACCGATCGTGTTAGAAGTCGAACCCCCAGAAACGGAATTTCAGCAGAAGAGAATTCACTTCTACGAACGCCTTGGATTTCGCTTAAATAGTCACGATTATATCCAGCCGCCGTTACGGGTGGGTAATCCTATTTTACATTTGAATATCATGAGTTACCCGGAGGTTTTGAATGACTCGCAGTATGAAGCCATAAGAAATATCTTGTTTAAAGAGGTTTACAACTTTCAGGAGACCAGCGGGAAGTAGCTAAGCTCATAGAGGCAAGACTTCTTTCCATACTTCCGCTTCAGAATCATTTGGATGCGGAAAAAGCAGTGAAGCTGCCGGATCAGCATCGGCAGCTTTTTTCAGATCGTTTATGGATCTAACGTTTCCCGTTCTCTTCATAAATTTGTCGTCTTCGCCGTTCCATGCTCATCCACTCAGGAGTCCAGCTTTGTTCTCTATCATCAATACGTTTGCCTGGTGGAATAATAGCATCAATCGCATCCAACACATTTGTGTCGAGTTTCACCTGTGACCCAGAGATATAGGCTTTTAATTGATCTACGGTACGTGGTCCCCATAGGGTTGATGTGACAAACGGATGACTTTGCGTAAAAGCAATCGCCATATCCGCTAATAAAATGCCCACTTCATTTGCCAATTGCTGCAACTTCTCAATGACCTTGAACTTATATTCATTTTCGGCCAATTCTGGGTCTAATGTGGTCAATAAACATTAAAGGCTCCGTGTTGATTAAATACAGGGCAAAAATAATAGAATCATGCTTCAGACGCTCTAAGTGGCGACTAACAACGAAGCAGCCGGGGGTTTTGACTGGCTGCCTTCTTGTTCAGATTGCTATGGTTTAACAGAAGCACGATGTTCTTATTTCGTTAGTTTAATTACACTTGCATGATCACCATAAGCCGTTCCCGGAGCTGTACTCAGGCATTTGCTCAACAACCCGTTCTAATTGCCGGGTCAGATAAGGCGAAACATCACCAATTCGGGCCAAGGCTTCTAGCAAAGGAAAAGTTTCCCCAGCCCACGGGCCTTGCGGGTCAAAAACTTGTCTGCCGATTCGCACGCTGCCTCCATCTACAAAGGGTTTTAATCGCTCCAATCCCTCTTTAAGCAGCTCGACAGGCAGCTCTTTATTCCTGCGTCGGGACCATTCAGCCAAGAAAGACATTCCCCGCAATATATCATATTCGAAAAATCTGGGAAAACAAGGTTCCAGCCAGTCCTTATTGATGATGGTCCCCTCCTGTTTAGAACATACAAGACGATGCTCTATTAAATAACGTGCACCTTCATCAAGAATACAGCCTCCTTTTCCGTAAAATCACGGTGGGTATGCCATAAGATAGCTTCCAATGGAGGAAGGGTAGACACGATAGAACTCTTATGGGAATGGACGTAAGCCTCGGGATCACAGTTCAATCCGCCGTCAGGTAACTGGTATTTTAATAGCCATTCGCGTATCCAGGGGAGTTCATGGTCCAAATCACAACCATAAGCTTTGAGAATCATATAGTAGACGGCAAGTTCACAATGACAGCAATCCATTTTCAATTTATCGCTTTCGCTTGTTGGGTGATCCTCGGAGGATATGATGAAGGTCTGCCAGACTTGCGTTTCTAGCAGATATTTAGCCCATGCAATGGCAGACTCGGGAATTCTGTTTACCTCTCCCATTTCATAAAGGGCTGCCATATGCCACCATGCCCCGTTCCATTTGTTGCGGCTGTACTCGCTTCCGGCTTCCAAATTCGGAGAAGAATTCAAGTACTTGACCGATTCTTCAATTGCTAAACGAATAGTTTGATCTGTATCCATCTTTAGCCCCCTGCTAACTGCTGACTTCACACTTAATTAAGCCATGACGCTATATTTGCAAACTTTACAAACTCTATATCAGCGAGTTGATGCTGCTGACTTTGTTAAATAACTTTTCTCTTCGCAAGTTCTAGGATTACTTTGTCCGTAATTACATCAATCGGTTCAAGACCAGATACAATTAAATCACAATCGGCCTTGACGTTTGAATTTATAGCTTGGTATAGATCTCTCACCACAATAAGATATTGAGACAAGTATTCTTCGATGTTTTTGATTGTAGTTCCTGCAGACACCCCGGCTGCTTGGATCTCTCTTAAAACCCTTCGCGCTAGCGCTATTTCCAATGGAATATCAATACAAACTACAAAATCAATTAAATCGGCCATTCCTTCCCGCCCTCTGCCGAACGGATCTTCAACTATAATATATTTTTCCGGTCTTAACCTTTGATTATTGGGCAGTTTTATCGATTTTCCTTGAACCAGCTCATATAAGTCCCTATTAAAATGCGGATTTTGAACTAGTTTTGGGTCGGCCCCTTTCTTCAGCCATTCCAAAAAATCATCTGGATATTTATTTGTAGAAACATAGTCATCAAAATGGAAGGTTATGGCATTTGCTAGTTTATTTCTTAATTGCCTTGTTAATGTACTCTTACCGGAGCCCGATGGCCCACTAACTGCAATTGTGAATGCAGATTTATCCATAAATTATATTCCCTCCTTCCAGCCCTTTCAGCTTGGTAATTTTAAAGAAGTCTGCGACAAAACGAACATGTTCAAAAAGTATTCCAGAAACGATTGAATTCTCCTTCTGGTTCGTTTAAACAAAAACAACCGTTACCGGTATTCTTTCGAATACCAACCCCTCTTTGCATTTCTCCAGCCCGTGCGTTATTATTTTTATATCGACAAACTTGCAGGTCTACAAAAGGAGGTTAACCTTTTATGTGCCCCCGTACCAAAGAACAAAACGAGCTCATCCGCAAACAGCGCAGAGAACAGATCCTGGATGTTGCAGCACGCTCCTACTTTCGAACGGGCGGCAGCTTTGATATACGCGATGTTGCCTGCGAGGCAGGGCTTGGTTACGGCACCGTATACCATTACTACCCCAATCGGCATTTATTAATTGAAGATGTTTTAGAAAGCGGCTTCGAGCAGTGCGAGCAGGTTATCGCACAATGGACGGACAACAGCGGCAACAGCGGCTGCCCCTCAGACGACCGGAGGTTGTTGGCTTACTGTAAAACACTGCTTCAGCTGTGGCAGTCGGATGCCCGGGCTTTTCTCGTCTATAAAATGGCGGCAGAACATTATGTAGGTTTGCCCGAAGGGGATCAGCGCAGCGCTAAAAAAAGGTTTATGGAACAGCTGTACATTCCCCTTCAATCGATCGCCCAATCCAAAGACGACAGCATCGATCATATGCTTGCCGTGCTGGTCGGTTGCTGTGGACTGCACTACTATGCGGGCAATTCCGGTCTGGACGTCGATCGAATCGCCAAGCTTGCTATACATGCTATTACAAAGGAGACCTGATACGAACATGGTCATTTTAAAAAGCAATTATGAAATTGAGGCTATCCGCAAGGCTTGCCAAGTGGTAGCTGAATGCCATCGAATAATCGCCCCGCTGATCAAACCGGGTATTACCACCAACGAAATTGACCGCATATTCGAAGAGACTATGCTGAAGTACGGCGCAAAGCCCTACCAGATAGGCTATAAGGGCTATCCTTATGCAACCTGTGCCTCCGTCAACGAAGTGATCGCACATGGCTTCCCTAGCAATAAACCTCTTGAGGAAGGCGATATCGTAACGATCGACACGGTCGCTGAGCTCGAGGGCTGGCTCGGCGATTCGGCCTGGAGTTATGCGGTCGGGCAGATCTCTCCGGCGGCCGAGAAGCTGATGCGTGTCACGAAGGAATGTCTTGACCTGGGCATCGAACAAGCGCAGCCCGGCAACCGACTCGGCGATGTGACGAGTGCGATTCAGCGGCATGCGGAATCCCACGGCTTCGGCGTCGTACGCGATCTTCTTGCTCATGGCATCGGCCGCGACCTGCACGAAGAACCGACTTATATGCATGTCGGCAAGCCCGGGAAAGGCCTCCGTATCAAGGAAGGTATGGTGTTTACGATTGAGCCCCATGATCACCGAAGGCACCTACCACATGACCATCGATCCGGACGGCTGGACCGCACGGACGATGGACAACAAACTCGCCGCTCAATACGAGCATACCATCGCTATCACGGCTGAAGGACCACAAATTTTGACCGCCCAATAGATCATGTGCAGCAAACTTCTGTATTGGAATGCGGGTGAGTTTTTCCTGACCTAAAAATCCATGCAGGTTAAGAATGACCCGCCTGTTATTGCAGTCAAGTAATTATTGCAGTCAAGTAATTAACGCAGTTAACGGAGTTAACGCCATAAAGGCAGCAGGTCATTTTGAAGTGACCTGCTGCCTTCTTATTAAGATTGATTGAGTTATCGTTTGGTTTCCCGCTTGTTCCCTTTGAAATTACTCTTCTTCAAATACTTCATCATTAACAAGCCCACGGATAAAGGTCTCAAAATCCTTAGCAAGAAAGGTAATTTCGTAACCCGCTTCCTGGTCAACATGAATGACGCTCGGCTCTCCATCATCTGCGCGCACTGCCGGTAATCCAACATAATCACGTCATGTCCTGCGG
>NW_003302901.1:4792-7861 GCF_000142945.1 Phytophthora infestans T30-4 | reverse complement strand
CCAAAAAAGCCGCTGCGATGCTGATGCTAAATTTCGGATGAATGAAGAAGTCTTTCCGATGGCTTATCAGTGATGATCAGGATAGTAACTCGAATATATCCAGCATGCACTAAGCGAAGTGTGTATCCATCTACTCGCGATGGTGGCTATATCTACCCTACACGGTGAAGTTCGCCTCGTGGGAGGCCTTCGACGAGTACCTGGCTGCGTATGAAGCCCAATCGTTTCATGTATGCGAGATTCAATCAAGATTTAATGATCGGATGTCTGACCCCGCTGTTCCTCTAATTTTGTGCTATCTGTCTTGTAGATATTCAGGGCGCGCTCTAATTCCAGCGTGGCAGAGCGCAATGCCAGGATTGACAAGTCACAGTCAAAAGCAGCTAAAATACCAGCATCGTGGGAACAGTATTCGAGGACGTTCGTTTGTACGCACTCAGGGGAGTACAAGTCTGTAGCTACGAAGCGGCCACGCCAAGAGACTCGAGCACAGGGCTGCAAGGCGCAGGTACATATATGTCGGCCTGGTCGGGACTGGTCGAGTCCAGTCGGGGTCAATCGGGTAGTTCACTGACTGACAGTGGTTATATATGCTCTACAGATTAATGTCTGCGTCCAGGTAGTTGATACAAAGAATACGACGTTTGCTGTGCGGATCACTCGTTGTCGACTAGAGCACAATCATCGTCTGACAATCCTGGCTTTCTCTTCACATCCATCGAAACGCATTATCCTCGACGAGTCAGCGCTAACTACAGTTGATCTACTTCGAAAAAAGGTGTCAAGAAGTCTGGTATCATCAGCCACCTAATGAAGCACACCGACAGTAACCCCACCCCAAAAGATATGCAAAACCTCGTCCAGAAACTAAAGGCTCGCGAGCAACGCGATGGGCCTTCAAGCACTGACAAGCGGCTTAAGAAGTGGATGAAGCAGTTCGGTGATGTGCCAGGGAACGTTGGTCGGGTTTTCTTGGACGACGTTGGTGGCAAGGTAGAGTGAATGCTTTTATCAGGTCTAATGTCAATTCATGAAGTTAACATTTGTTGTTTTGTGTGCTATTGGATACGCAGAAAGTTGCGACTTGCATCACATTGCAAACAAAGCACATGCGAACACTATTCGACCATTTCCTGAAGTTCTGATGATTGACGCAACGCACGGGACGAACCGGTCTAAGTATAAAGTTTTTTCATTTATGGCACACGATACGTTCGGCAAGGGCCAGTTTGTGCAGCACGCGCTGCTTCAAAATGAGCGCTATGAAACCCTGTTGACAGCGATAGAGGAATTCAAAGCGAACAATCCTGCGTGGTCAAGACTTCAATGTGTGCTGGTGGATAAGGATTTCACAGAACTTTCCGTACTTGAAAAGGCATTTCCTGGGGTGACAGTCTTACTTTGCCAATTCCACGTGCTGAAGTACCTACGGGAAGAGATTGCTTCAGCTGACTATGGATTTTCGAGGTCTCAGAAAGAGCAACTGGGCGGTGTTGTGAGCTTACTTGTCTACGCAAAAACGGAAGCGTAGTACGACAAACGCTTCCAGTACATGGTGCATCTTGCATCGATTGGTTATGCCGGTCCAGTTGCGAATGATCGATCTGGTATCGTAATCGGTGTGGAGTCGGGCTCAGTCGGTGTGGAGTCGGGCTCAGTCGGTGTGGAGTCGGGCTCAGTCGGTGTAGAAGTCACAGATCATGAACTGGAAGATATTTTTTCTCGCATTGATGAACATCCTTTTGTGAAGTACTTTCGATAGAATTGGGACAGCTGTCGTGAGCTCTGGTGTGCACATAGGCGCCAGAATACCGTCACACTCGGCAATAACACCAACAATCGCCTAGAAGCCTCTTGGAAGCAGCTTAAAGAGTGGGTGGATTCGTTTATGGGAGTGGATGAGTGCATCGCTTCGACCATGTACTATCAAACGTTACAAGAGCGATTGTTCATTGCAGAAGTATACAAGAATGTGACCGTCCAGCATCCTGATTACGACAGCGAGATGACAATGGTGGCGAATATTGTCAGTGAGCATGCTTGTGGAAAATTATATATTCTGGGCAGAAATTGCTAATGGGTGTGTTAGGGAATTTCCCAAATTCAACCACATCCCCCACTCATTTTAAGTTCCAGAAAATCGTCTTGGTTCTGATATACCAAAACTTAAGAACCCAAGGATTAGCTAAGTACTCCGCGATCTGTCCGGATATGCTATCGGATAGCCGCTGAGCTCAACGCCGCCTGAAGAGTCGGTAGAGATCCGAAACGACTACATTTCACTAGATATTGTATGAGAAGCATAGGATTAAATAGGAGGAGCCGAAAAGGCTCCCAGAAGATAACAGAGCAGAATTTTCCTAGTCCAAGACACGTGTACACTTTTCCGGTAAGTCCCTGCATAGGGCTGGATTATGCCTGCCGTCAATACTCGAGAGGCATAGCTTGTAGGGTATTGACTGGTAGCGCCAAGAGATTAGGTCGGTCCGGGTAGGACAAAGTCTCGCTACGCGCGAAAGAAAGTCCCGCATACTCAGCGGGCCGGTACGTCGGATAGCCCGGGTGCGTAACATTCTAGCTGAGCAGCCTCTGCGCTCATGACCGTAAAGGCGCTCGCGCGCCGTCCTACATTCTGTGTGTGGAGGGCACAGGTGTGTGAAGCGGAGCTCAGCCGAAACCAAACTCGGGCGGAGCCTCCGAGAGAGATCTGAACTGGGTTATTCGGAACCGAGGGGAAGAAGCGACCCTCTCGTCTGTCCCGGAAGGGCCGGACCGCGAGGGAACCACCCTCTGCGCAGGCCATACAACCGCCGACCTAACTCGGCGATTCGTTGTGGTTTGTGTAAGGAATCCACATCTGACGATATTTGTGTGTTCTACTACACCACAGAGGAGCTAAAGGGCTTGCATTAGAATTTTCAAACCTCTAGGCCGTTTATATCGGATTTTCTATGTGTTTCGAATAATACCTTTCTATCTCCCCCTCGCCGATCGGTAATGATAAAAACTCCCATGGTGGTCTATACAAACTTATATATGCGGTGTAGTAGCCTGAACGACGCCGCGTCC
>NW_003302901.1:0-4483 GCF_000142945.1 Phytophthora infestans T30-4 | reverse complement strand
ATGATCCAGTCCTCAGGCACGTACGGCACGTCTAAACCATTCTTGGCGGCCACAGTATTCACCAGCCGCTTATTCCTTAGCTCGCAACTTAGTGTTTCAAAGACCCGGGTGATCTGATGCGTCCGCAAGGCATAATCCTTCAGGTACGCTGTCCACGCAGCATAACTTGGATATGGAGAGTCAACCGGACCAGGCACAACCACGGGTGTCTTTAGTACCTGGACAATAAGTGGATGATTCCCATTGTCCATGTTCTCAGAAGCCTCGCAAGAAGACTCCGTGCCAGATACTACGTGGCGGCAAGCCGTCAAGGGAACGCCTGACGACTCACCAGAGGACTTGCGCTACGCAATACACGCAAGTACAAAACAGTGTTAGTCCCGTAAAATAAGTGGAGTTGCATGTACACCCACCTTAGACGCAGACGCAGACGCAGATGGAGCGGGTTGTAACGGGGTTACATGGTGTGGAGCACACAGGGGTACGAAGTACCCGGAGAGTTAACAAACTCTCAGTACATAAGTTGGAGAGTTAACAAGGTATCTCAGTACGTTGGCTGAAAGCCACACGTTATGCATTTGATTAGGTTTAACTATGCTAGATAGTTAAAGAGATACATTTACCCCTAGGCGGCTTGGCCGCAATAATAGTAAATAAAACACTCCTGGTTTTGAAGCATAAAAGTTAAGGTGTTAACTTTGAGCCCTGGTCTTGGGCTGTAAGTGTCCTTTGGATAAGGAACTTAGTATTAGTGACTCTTTGAGTCGAACGTCTTCCTCTGACGCTAAAGCTACGGCAGCCCCGCTGCACTTGGTAGCACTTGTAGTCAATCCCGCTCCTGAGTCGGTTGACTATATCCTCTGCGAGGATGGAACACCCCGTGTTCGCGAATTTGCCCCCGGCGCAGCAGGACGCGCTTAATAAGCTTATGTCCTTGCTTGGCCCGGAGGGCGTGGCTCATCTTGCATCGCAAGGTCCAGAGGCGGTCACTGCCAGGCTGGAATCGTTCTCCCGCTACGAGAACGCGCTCTTGGAGCATGTCCAAGAGAAGATGAGCGCCGCAACGGCGGCGGCGTCAATGACGCGTGAAGAGTCTATGAGACTGAAACCGCTCATGGTGAGCGTAAAAACCTTCGAGGGGAAGGATGGAGAGAATCTCCTTCTCTGAACCGGTGAGGTCGAGGTGGCCATGGGATCGGCCCTGCTCCAGTCTGAGCATCAGCGCGTGGCGCTGGCTATCTCCAGGCTTGGAGGTCGCGCTCGCGAATGGGCACTAACGTGCGGCACGTCTGTTGACGCTGCATTTCCCACTTGGGATCTGCTGAAGCAACAGCTTTCGCGCGTGTTCGCGCCGCCTAATCATGCGTACCGTGTCCGGTCAAAGTTTCTTGCTACCCGCCAGGGTAAGAAGGATTTATTGGACTATGTCCAAGAGTTGAGAACTCTTATCGCCGGAATGGCGGCGGACCCTCTTCCGGAACTGGTCAGCGTGACCGTGTTCATGGAGGGACTTCGTGTGAGCGCAGCTCGAACGGAAGTGTTCCGTGTACACCCTAACTCTTTTGAAGAGGCGGTGGATGTGGCATTGAATGCCGAGCACAACTTCAGGTCGGCGCGACCTGGTTGAAGCGCTGGTAGCGCAAGCTCTTCGGGCGGTCCAGAGCCGATGGACCTCAGCTATGCTGAAGATGAAGAAGCGGAGCTTCTTGCTGCGGAACAGCGCGCCGGCATCCGCAGATGCTTTGTGTGCAATAGCACTAAGCACTTGAGGGCCTATTGCCCTCTGCGCAAGAAGCGCGAGGCTCCGGCGAGCCAACCCTCCAGGTCATCGCCGGGAAACGGCAACTCCCAGTAGGCGCGGGGCGGCCTACTGGGGAAGAACTGAGTTCTGTTGTGCCTCGAAGAGGTAGAGGGCAACGGGGCTCATCCCCGAAGAGAGCTGATCTCTCTAACGAGAAGAGTGTGTGCAAGCCGGGCTTGCTGGTCGTTCAAGCGAACGTGAAGGGCTTTGCAAAGCCATGGAGAGTCTTGATTGACTCGGGAGCCTCGGGCAACTACGCCCGTCGCTCCACCCTGGAAGGGAGTCAGCTGTATGCTGAGGCACTGGAAGTGCCAACGAGAGATACGATCTCTGTCCGTCTCGCGACGGGGACACTGGTAACTGTGTCGAAGGTCTCTGTCGACCTTGGAGTGAAGGTTGAGAACTTCGATAGCGTGAAACGCTGTTTGGTCTTAGACCTGGATGCGAGGTATGACCTCATCCTTGGCATGGCATGGCTGGAACGTCATAAGCCATGGATCGACTGGAAGTCGAAAACGCTGGGTGCGTCGCACCCTGCTCCTAGTGGAGCTTTGGTGAGTCATGAACCCACCTCTGCTAGGAAGCAGAAGCGCTTTTAACGCGAGCACGAGGCCGAGGCGGCCGTAGTGCTGGACATTGGTATGTCCGAAATTGTTAGCAACGAGGTTGCTGTTTGCCCTGAGGGCGTACGTGGTGCGGCACGTTATCCGCTGAGCGGTGCAGGTCAGGTCGATGACCAACTGCTGGGTCCTGGTGAGGACGAGCGCGAGTGGCGCGTAATCCACTGAGTGGTATGAATCTGGTCGATGACCTACCGCTGCGTGACCCGAGGGTCGCGGTCGACTGCGAGTCGAGGCATCATGTGCGTGGCCCAGGAGATGCAGGTGAAGTGACACCCTAGTTTACTGTGTGAAGGTCAAGAACCTCTTGGCTTTCAGCCGAGTGTCTTGCGAGACACTGTATCCTCTTCGAGGAGTGATGGTGCTGCTGCACCCGGTGGTGGTGACGGAGATGTCGCCACACCGCCCTCATCAGGCCGGGCTCGGTCGCGGAGGGAGAGGAGGAGAAGACGCAGGGCGTCTGTGACGTCTTCGACGTCGGACGATGTGTCCAACGTGTCGAGCGGTGATGCTCCACGTGATTGCTGTGAACAGCTGTATACACTCGTGAACGGAGTGACGGGGGAGGTAGAAGACGATATCAGCCTTGACACTCTGCCCGCTGCAGATGCTCTGCTAGATCTGCCTGGCTGTTCAAGTCGGCCGGGTTGCAAGGACGTTTGGGACAGTGGGCAGCTTTACTCTCACCTTGGACGCTGGAAATTGTGAAATGTTCGAAAGGGGAAGACGAGATCCTGGGAGTCTTGGCCGCGAGCATCACTCCTCGAGCTAAGATGGATGAGGCGCTGACTAAGATCGCCCCTAAGAAAGAGCCCCAACGCCGGATCCAGATCCCGATCCCGACGGTACAGGTGGATGAGGATCTATACGTCCTGAGTTTCGATGGATCCGCTCGTGTACGACGCGGAGGAGGAGCATACAGTGCAATACTGTGGAGACTGCCCGAATGGGAAGTTGTACGAGCCAGATCCACTTACGCAGAAGGCCTCACCGTCAATGAGGCGGAGTATAACGGACTCCTTCTGGGTTTGGATTTACTAAAGGGACACGATCCAAAAAGGCTGGTGATTTGTGGAGATTCAAATTTGGTAATCAGACAGGTGCGAGGCGAGATTGACTGCAAGGCCCCGGCCCTAACACTGTTACGGCAGAAAGTGATGATCCACCTGCGTGGATGGTTGAATCACGAGTTGGTGCATGTCAAGCGAGATTGGAATGCCAGTGCAGACAGCTTGGCCAGTGCCGCTTTACGAAATCAATGTGGTGTCGAAGTGGAGAGAAAAGCCGGGCATCAGGATCTCGTTACATTGAACCGACTAGACGAAGTGGTGGTAGTTGGATCCAGGAAAAGAACAGTCCAGGTGATGGCCGTCACTAGGTCCAGAGGAAGGATTGGATCCAGCCCCCAGATCCTCGAGGAAACATTTGTGAAGGGAGTCCGTATTGAGCGGATCCTCAAAGCACAAAACGAGGAAGCGTGGATCGTGGGACTAAAGAAGTATCTGATGGGGGATGTACGAGACCTGAGTCGGGAGGATACTAAATCCTACAGTATTATCGCTACGGATTACGCAGTGGATCTGAATGACTTGCTCTTCTATTGCCCCCCTACGAAGAGAGTTAACGAGGATCGGGATGGATTGATGAGACTGGTGATGCCAGAAACCTTGCAACAGGATGTCCTACACCACTACCATGCTAGCCTGGAAGGCGGACATCAGGGTATTGGTCGGACCTACCAACGGATCCGGGAATGTTTCCACTGGAGAGGACTATTTCAAGAGCGTACAACGATATGTCGGTGAATGCGTGGATTGTGAGACAGGCAAGGGCAGGCCCACAATCGAAGGGGAGTCACCTGGGAATATCCAAGCGACTTACCCTTTCCCAAATCATAGCCATGAATCATATCCCCTCGTTGCCCAAGTCGATCCAAGGAAACAACAAAATTGTTGATTTGGAGTGGACCTGTTTACCGGGAATACGTGTAAGCCAGAGCTAGTTGATGCTGTACGAAGAAGGGCGGTATTCCGAAGAATTTGTAGACTAAGCGAGATGATTA
>NW_003302900.1:39962-41370 GCF_000142945.1 Phytophthora infestans T30-4 | reverse complement strand
GCCCGTGAGCGCACCGTAGTGACGCTCGTTAAGGCGCCACGAGCGGTTAACGGGGATCCACATGAGGTCCGTCTCCTCCAGGATGTTCCACAGCGTCTTAATGGCACGCTTGAGCACCGACGTGTAGGCCAGATCGAACTTAAATCCTGCCTCCTTCAGCACTTTGCCGGCATCGTGCGACTCCTGTTCGCCCTTGGCAGACAGCTGCACGTCGTGCCAGCCCGTGAAGCGATTGTCCACATTCCACTGACTCTCGCCGTGGCGGATGAGAACGATTTGATACTTGGCAGCCATTTTTAGCGCGTTGTTGTCTTGGGGGAAGAAGGCAAAATGCAAACTGACAAGGATAAAGATCGCTTTGGGTTGCAAATTTGCGTGTTTTTACCGTTTAGACCAATCATGGCGCGGGATTCTGTGGAATGGCCCGGCATTTGCCAAGTTTTTTTTGCTTGCTCATTTTCAGCATAGTGAAAGCAAGGTACTTCTATTTGCGGTCCTCCGTGTCGCAAACGAGCAATCCAAGCAGCATTTTTTAGTTAGACCTGCGCTCATTGGTTGTTGCTAGCGAATCAACAGATCCCTCTGACGTGGCGCGGTTGGCAAGTGCGAATGGTAGCTTGCAACACATCGACTTCTTGCCTCCAATGAAATCAACTTTTTCCTGCGTTAACCATGGACTTAGAGTTGGCAAATGCAAGAGCCTTGACGTACACTCCGCTTTGTTGCGCTGGTGGCATGGTGTTATCCTTGACAAAATCAGTTTGCCAACATCGTTGTGGCTTAACAACGTTAAGTACTCGAGCGCAAGGCAGAATGATGAGGAACCCCCTTCAACGTATCATTTATAGACGGCTCATTGTTTTTTTTTCCAGCTTGCATGTTCTTGCTCGGCATCGATGCCGTGTTTTGCTACACAGTCCACTCTGAAAGCACAGAATGCGGGCGATATTGGTCATAGGTTGGTATACCGACGTAGTGCTTTAACAACAGTAAACGCTCATACCTGCGAACTTGGGTGCGTTTCTTCGCTAAAAAGCGAACATCACTTACTGTAGAAGTCTTCTCCGACAAAGCCCGCCAGCACTTCATCAAGTGCTTCGCATATTACATGCGCAGTACTGGGCCGGGTACATTAGTACATCCCTGGTAAAGCACCCCAAATGCTAAAAACCTCCATCTTCTTGGACCATGAAGTGACGTCCACTTTACGGCTATTTATCAACTCGCGATCTTCGTCGGCACAATGTCCGGTCCTTTCATGAATTCAGTGTCTCGACATTGAGAATGGCCTGAGTATCCGCACTGTGTCAGCATTGGCTCTTGGCGACTTTCTTCCGAGAGTCCGAGCGCTTGCATTCTATTACGACGGTTCATGAAGCAGTCTGTATCTCTCACAGATTTTGCTGGT
>NW_003302900.1:4245-6479 GCF_000142945.1 Phytophthora infestans T30-4 | reverse complement strand
GTCACGTGTTTCGAAGTGCGGCGCTAAAGCTGAAAATCGGTAGCTCTCGGTAGGCAAACCAGCTACAGTTCGACCAACATGCATGTCACCAGCAGCCTCGTATCTCAAATAAGTATTCTGTACCCCACCAAGTAACCAACCAGCACGCAAATGAACTGCCGTCGACGATGGGCATGCTGTTGAGCCCGACGAACAGAATGTTGCTGCGCCCTTCCGCATTGAGTGAGTACCTAGCTTGGTGGAATTCAGGCCCTGGCGCTGTAATTCGGCTGACACATCGTCTTGATCTAATAACCGGATCCAACACCTGCGGAATCTGTCGTACTGGTTGTTTCCAGGGAAAAGGAGATCACTTTCGTCAGAATTCGTAGCTGCCCAATAGAGTCCGAGAGCAACAATAGGGCAGATACCTGGCTGCAGTGGGTTGGCATATACATGTCGGGGATCACGAGGGCGATCGCCACCTTGATCGTTCTTAATATGAGCGAAGTAAATATGTAGAGCATCGCCCCTCCACTCCATGTGTGAATGACGAATGCCAAATGCATTAGACGAACGGCACATCAAATTTCAGGCAATCACCATGTACGCATGAGCAAAAATCATCTCCTTATTTTCGTGAGCCAGCATCTTATCGCATAAAAATGAATAAAGGTCGAACATTAGCGGGTCCTTCCCCGTCTTGATTGCGCTCTCCCCGTTACCAGCATCCTTTGCAAGTTTGTGCTTGAGCCCCTTGAAGTAGTTCGTAAACTCCGACTCTAATGGCTTGCTCATAGTGTACCCGTAGTCGCGTAAGAGGTTGAATAGACTGGCTCTGTGGGTATTAAGAGTAGAGTAGCTCAGTACTTTCGCTCAAGTGTCACGAGCCAGGTGAAGAAGTCTTTTGCTGTGAGAGCTGCAAATTCAAGCGGCATGAGGTGCCGGTCCTGGGTGATCAGCCCCTTAATACGAGACCTCAGCTGCTGGGTAGTGAGCGTGCTGGTATTGGCGAGAGCTTCCACGAATACAGGTGGCACCAGGGGCGACTTGTTCCGGACCAACCATGCGAGAAAGCGGCAATAAGAGTTCTGATAGATATAGTTCTTGAGCGGGGGTAGACAGTGTTGTCTCGAATATCGCGAACCGTTTGTTCCAGCTTCTCCCAATCAGGGTCCTCCCTTGCCGTAAGACAACAAGTCTAACAAGTTCTGGGCGAATTGCGATCTGCGATTTGAGCCACACAATCAAACAAAGGGGCAAAATCAAGACTTCGGAAAATGTCAGACAAGGAGTCTAACTCGTACCTAAATAAATGCCTCAATGTCAAACAAAATTTGGGGAATGAATTGCCTTCACTACCCCGATACCTCGCCCAATCTCACCATGGTTAACTCTAGCAGTGGATGCAGTTTCGCGTGAACTGGATCTTAGTTGCGCTGTAACAGTTCAAGGACAGCTCCTGCACGAAATTGTTGCTGGGTCGGTGTGGTGGTGCTGTGCCGAAGCGGCTACAAGCTTTTGTCCAGGTCATTGGTGCGTGCCTGTGGCACCGTGATGTTGGCTGCAAGCAGTTCCCGTCGATCGCCGCACTTGCTCGCGTTTGGCTTGACAGGGCACCCACCAATGCATGCCAAGAGAGTGTTGTTTCGGCTGGAGCTATCGTCACGAGTCCACTGAGGACCCGAACCGACAACGAGCGTGCCGAGAAGCAGGTATTTCTCCGTTACAACCGGAATGAGATCCGACGTATACAGAACAGAGCCTGAGATCGGAGCTCACTGCATCTAAATGATCATTCTTCATGGTACTGCCGTAACAGTGAAAGAGAAAGTCGAAGGCTGAAATACTGTAACGATCAGTAGATCAGATCCAGTAGATTATCAAATCTACATGTAGACATTATATTTGAGAAAAAACGCGGTACACAAATCCGTTAGTGTTGAAAAGAAAGTTAGTGCCACTACATGTAGCACCCACCTTCTAGCACTACTATACGAGAGAAATAACATTAAGCCGTCTACAGTAGAAGTCGAATCCACAAAATTTGTAACTGGGCTACGTTAGCTCAGAGCCTTAGTCTTGTAATCTGCCACGAGCTGTGACGATGCAGCCGCCACATTCGTCACCAGAGGAGCCAAACCTTTCACAGGGATTTCAATGTCCACGTTCGGGCTCATGAGGAACTTGCAGCGGACTTCGATGTGGTGAGTTGTGTTGACGAGACTTGAGGACATTGGAGGAAGAACTGCAAA
>NW_003302900.1:0-3903 GCF_000142945.1 Phytophthora infestans T30-4 | reverse complement strand
TGCTTAGCAGTGGCATCTGTCCGTGGCTGGACGAGTGCGCCGTCTGCGTAGGCTTTACGACAAGTGGCCGCTTCGTCTTGATGTCGGATTTAAACGCGCCCTTCACAGGTAACCTCAGCTTCAGCTCGTACTTGACAGCAGCGTCGATGTCGCAAAACTCTCCAGCATGACGACAGTCGACGTGAAAACTCCCTGACAGCGTGGAACGGAGCTGGTAGTTGAAAGGAAAGACGTACTCTCCTGGTGCAAACGACTCATGGTTGTCACTCAGCTCCAATTGGTCAGACAGGATCGTGTTCGACTGCTTCCGGGGCACGACTGTTTCGCCGTAAGACTCGTTATACTTGACGTACTCTTCGCCATTGACCTCCAGTACCAAAGCTGTAGGCGTAACAACAACTGGCTTTAAAACTGAGTTACTGCACGTATAGGACGGACACTCGGGGGCTCACCTCCTTTGGTCTTGATCTCATCGGAGACCGACAAGTAGACGGTGCCGTTCACTATATTGATATGCCCTTGGCTCACAGAGGGGCTTTTAAAACAGGGTTAATTCAAGACTGGTATTTCTGTTAGTTTGTGTCGTGTCTTGTCTCCGACTGGGACAAGAGCCTAGAAAGAAAGAATAGAAAATAAAGTGCAACTTCAACTCAAGCTGCAATGGCGGTCAGCATCCTCAGGCCGACGCCCTTGTCACTCGCCCCCATGCTGACTGCTCATTAGCACGGAAACACTCGACGAATGTTCACTCGCTGCTGCGTTGGTCCTTGGTCCAGGGTAATAGTGCCATTGTCGTGCACCGCAACGATGGTGAATGGCCCGTTAGCCACATTCCGGTGTTTGTTCTTTCTGTCTTTGGCTGGAATGCGAACCATCACGTGGTCGCCTACTTGGTAGAAGTGCTGTAGTCTGGTAGAGTTTGCACGGTCATTCTCTTGTAGAATAGCATCAAAGCGTTCTTGCACAAGTAGTTCCAATTTGCTTCATAAAGCTTGCGAGTAATCAGATCTTGCCCAAATATCATGTTTGCAGGAGTAGTTCCCAGAATAGTGTGGTAGCTTGCACGTGCTGAAAATGCAGCATACTGAAGTACTTTGCGCCAATCCGCCTCTGGGTTGCATCTGATGCAATTATTCAGCACCAAATGTACACGTTCACAGATAGCGTTCGCTTGTGGATTCTTGGCCGAGATCGCTTTCGGCTTGATACCGTAGCTTGCTAACATCTCTCTGAACTCGCTGGTATTGAACTCATTTCCCCTGTCAAAAATTACCGTTTTCGGACGTGGATATCGACACAGCCATGTCGTATCAAAGTTTTCCGCTGTTGTCCTTCCTTTACTGTCTGTTTGGATGGAAACCTCCAGCCAACGAGTTGCTTCATCGATTACAGTAAGGGCATACTGACGTTCAGCTCCATAGGGACCCATCGTGTCGACATGCACTACGTCGAACGGATCAACCATGTTCAGGTCTCTTGGAGGGAGTTTGCCATATGCTTGTGGTCCTCCATGCAGTTTGTGTCTTTCGCACGTGATGCACTTCTTGCAGTACGTTACGATTGTCTTCTCCATGCCCGACCAGTAGAAATTAGCCCGCATGGTATGGAATTGTCGTTTTGATCCGGGGTGCAGCAAGTTCAGATGATACCAATCAACAAGTTCTTCGCGCATTGCATTTGGGATTACCACACGTTTCTGGTACGTAAGGAGTCTCGCCCCCATGGTGTTCTCAACCCGGTAGTCTGGGTCACTCGTGCCATTCACACACTTTCGCAACAGCACTTGTACCATCTTGTCTGTACTATGGAACTGTTTGATATAATCTCCTTCCAACACACATTCGCCTTGTTCGCTGAACAGTGCTTCTGCTAAGCTGTGACCGTTTTCGTTGGACACGGATGTGCACTCCATGCGTGAAAACGCATCTGCAGCAATGTTCGATTTTCCTTGTATATATTCACATGTCAACCGATACTCTGACAGTAAGAGTTTCCACCTTTTTACTCTTAGCGAATTCTCCGTAGGATAGATCAAGTTCTTGTGATCTGTGTGCACCACCACCGGGAATCCTAAGAGTATTGTTCGGTACTCTTTTAAGATCTCCACAACTGACAGTAGCTCGAGCTCCATCGTGGTGTAATTCCTCTGTGCCTCCGTAAGTGTTCTCGAAAAGCACGCAATCAACTTACCATCCTGCTGAATCAAACCACCTAATTGCTTACCACTCGCATCCGCGTAGATGTCAAAAGGTTTTGAAAAGTCAGGAAATGATAGAAGTACTACTTCGGCTAGCGCTTTCTTGATTCCTTCGAATGCTTCATTCTCTGTCGAAGTCCACACAAATGTTGCTTTTGGCGACGTCATTCTCGTCAGTGGCTTCAACAATGCGGACTTGTGTGGAATCATCTCCCTGTAGTAATTAATCAGTCCTAAGAATCTTCTCAGCTCACGCTTTGTTCTCGGCGCTGTCAAGCGCGTTATCGCACTGATCTTCTTCTCTTGAGGCTGGATTCCATCCGCACTCAATGTAAAACCCAGGTAGTCCACCGACTTACAAAAGATATGACACTTTTTGCCATTAAGAGTCACATTGTACTCTTTCAGACTTTTTAGTACCACCCGTAAATGCTCCACATGGTCCTTGGCTGTCTTCGAAAAGATCAGTATGTCATCTAGATACACGATGACAAAATCCAAGTCACCCAGGATCTTCATCATGCTGGCCTGGTACTCGTCCGGAGCCGTAGATATTCCCATCCGCAGTCTCTTGTATTGGAGCTTTCCCCATGGTGTACAAAAGGCGGTGTACTTTCGGCTTATTTTCGCTCATTGTCTAGCGTAATAGCCCATATTGGCGTCCAGTGACGAAAAGTACTTTGCTTCACCTAGTTTTGCTAAAACTTCTCGAATCAGCGGTACATAGTATGGATGTCTCTTCAAAAACCGATTAAGCGCTCGAAAGTCAGTCAGCAACCGTAGTCTTCCGTCCGGCTTCTTTAAGAAGAAGGCAGGCGACGCCATCTCCGAGTCGAAGATTTGCTCAAGCACGTCGACTGTAATCAATCTGTGTATCTCCTTGCGAGCTGCATCTTCCTCACTCCTCGGTACTGAGTATGGCCTCGCATGAACCGGTGTGAACGGCTCAACAATTGGTAAGACCTAATCCGGCAGCTTCATCTTGCCCAGATGCCCATTGTACAACATCTTAAAGCTAGCTAACAACTTCACGACTTGGTCGTACGTCTCTTGGTTGATGTCGGCATCGCTAATCAGGTCCATCGGTTTATCCGAAGTATCGTTAATGTCCTTGACCTCGTCAAGTATCTCCACCTCCTTCAATTCTACAGGCAGGTGTCTTTTCGGCTTCTTGTCTGGCAACTCTTGATACGTCCCAGCATTGCCCATATTCACGACCACGGAGTTTCCGTTCCACTCCACCTTGCCGTCTCTGCAGTTCACGATGATACCCAATGCGCTCAATAAATCGCGACCAATGACCATCTCGTCCTTGGTGTTCTCAATCACCTCAAACGGATGAGTGATTCGTGAGCCATAGTTAAGGTCCAAGAATCTGAACTTCACAACCATAGTACCATCCGACTTGAGTTTACCGTCAACTTGCTCGAATGTCATGGTTGAAGGGGTCTTCTTGACTCCCAGCTGCTTATTAGCAGTCACGAGTGATGCGTTAATATAACTGGTAGTACATCCAGTGTCCAGTAGAGCTACTCTTTTCTCTTTCGTCTGCGAGAGCCGAATTCTCAGTCGCATTGGTCTACCAACGCTTTTAGACGCTTCATTCATCGCACTGGTGATTATTTTGCCTTCGCTCTCATCACTATAGTTGTAGTCCGACTCCGTGTCGTCCACCTTCGTCAGCTTTCGGTTCTCCGACTTCTTGG
>NW_003302899.1:39699-44113 GCF_000142945.1 Phytophthora infestans T30-4 | reverse complement strand
CTTGCGACGCCGTTTTAGAGACCGGAGTCGTTTTGGGTTTGGCTTTCGGGGAAGCTCGAGCATGCTTATGGGGACGGGGGGATCCGGTGCTAGGAGCGGGAGACGCACTACGCGGACGTTTCGCAACTGATGGATCTGCCCCACTTACAGACGGAAGAGGAGCAGAGACGCTGGCAGCACGAGAAGGTCCCGACAAGGGAGGAAGGGGATCCGACACGGCAGCTGTCACCAGCGCCAGTCGTCGACGAGCCAAATCCCGCTCCGATAAGCCACGATCGCGCTCCAGGACCAGCTGTTGCTGCTGAGTTTGGGCTGCAGCGAGTTGATCCCGGAGTTTCGCGGCGGTCGCATCGGCTTCTTTCAATTTGTCACCTGGATTGACAATAACGAGTGAATATGGGGTTACTAGCAAGGACTAAAAGAGGATCCACGTACTCGTGCGGCGAAGCTTGGATTCCAGCTCTGTTTGTGCACGCTTGGCATCCGCCCACTCGGTAGCCGCCTTGTCCCGCTGGAGTTCGCTGTCCGCCAGCTTCGCTTGGATCTCGTCGCGCAATTGAGTCATGCGCACGAATTCTTCGAGCGCGTAATCTCGTCCGGCAGACGCTTTCTCGAGCGACTCCTTGGTGTCTTGCAACTCTTCAGAGAGTTGAGCCAGGGCTACATCCGGCGATGAGGGAGGTGGATTTGGCGCGGGGGACCCTCCACGCGCCGACCCTAAGGCGGATCCGCCATGGGTGGATCCCACATAGTCGTTGGTCACCACCTCCTCCTGGGTCAGACGCAACTCGTCACGGGGCCGGTCCAAGCTCGCATCCGCAGCTGCCCCAGCAGTCTGGGAATCCTCCAGATCCCGCTCGAGGTCGTGGATCCGGGATTGGAGCTGGTGGATCTCAGATCCAGCGAGCGCCATCTCCCTAAGGAGATGGTCGTTGTCATCCCGCATGACATCTCGCTGACGGGAGGCGCGATCCAGCCGTCCGGTCAGGTCGCGGATCTCGACCGCCTGATCAGCCAACAAGAGTCGCAGGTCCTGCGACCGAGAGGCCGCACGGTGCTCCCACCCCTGGATCTCCATAGCCTGGTCATGGATTTGGGCTCGCAAGGTCTGAAGTTGGGTAGTGTGCAGAGACGCAGCTTGGTCTTGGGCATCTTCAAACCGTCTGGAGCTCCGCCGTCAGGGTTTGCACCTGATCGGAAAGAGCCTGGGCTAGAACCCGCAGATCGGTGGGCGGACATAGAAGACGGACTGACCGGAGGGGTGGTGGATGGGGCCTTGCCCGACGATTGGCCGGTACGCTTGGCGGCAGACATGTGTCGCGAAGGGGAGAAAGCGGTTGTGGATGCTGGTAATGCACGCCGTGAACGCTGTTGTGCAGCGCCGACAACGTACAGGAGGCGATTGTGGTGAAGTGCTTTCTCAGAAATAAGAGAATGGACCTAACGCAGGGTCACTATCCCGAATCAGTGACAATTTCAAGTGATTAGAGAGGATTTGGGTTGTTTGGCACGGGTACAAGTTGCCTGTGGTGGATTAGCCATGACGAGCAGCACCCCGTATGGAATGACGATGGATCTGGTATGAGCGATGTACGAGAAGGCAAGATCCACCAAGACTTATCTCGGGTCCACCCTTACCTGGATCCACTTAGATGGATATGGGATATACTATATAAGAGTGGATCGAGTGTGGATCCTATGAAGGGATGATGGTAGGTGCCCTCTGAAGGTGGATCTAGTAACCACGGTTAACAAGAAGTCAGGATCCACCGCGAGGTGCCCCGGATCCCATACTTCCGAGTTCGGATCCAAGGAGGGAAGATCCCGCATAGAAGGACCTGGATCCAGGGTACAGGGATGAGGAATGCAGTGGATCTGGAACTTTCGTGGGACAATGGAGATCCCAGACGGTTGCAAGACGATGTTGGATGATTGGAGAGCTCGGATCCACGGCGAGTGTATAATTACAGTGAAGTGGATCCAAGCGACCTGGATCCGGATGAGTGTACCCATAATAGGGTGACCATAATGATTACGTCATGGATCCGGTGGATCTGAAGATAACACAGCTGGGATGATGGTTCAAGGAAAGAAGGGACATGCGGCCGAGCCTGGTAAGGGATTTAGCAGGTGAAAGACATAGAAGGTAGAAATCCAGGCAGGTATAGGCTTAAATATCAATACAGACTTCTATTTGCACGATAACACGCAAGTGCCTTCCTGCCCTCAAGAACCGGAGCTACATTGGCCGTACGAGCTCGGAGAAGGTTGGGAATTGCGAACCTAGTGTTGGTAGTGATAACTGGATAATACATTGGCCAGATCCTACAACCTAGTGAGCTTTTCCTATACACGTGCAGATCCAACAGGTTAACCGAATTTACTACTTGGTCGGTTACACCCTAGAGGTTCTCAACTCTCAAGATCCCGTCACAGGAGGCGGCAAGTACGACGCAAAGGAGCTACAGAGGCAAGGGAACACACCCGCAAGGCAACCCTACGGCCAGATCCACGATATAGGCCCCGGATCCATAAGCTCGAATATTCGCTTAGGATTCGGAGCAATCCACGGACGCAGAGTGAAGATTTTCCACTGCTGCTCCACCCCATCCCCACGTCTCGCCATGACACTCAAGCTTCACCACTTGAACTCTTCGGAAGTTACCGAGAGAGAAAGATCCCGCCCTACCGACGGGTACACAAGGTGAGGAAAGTTCAGCAGAGCACGGATCATCGGGGGGCCCCTTCCGTTAGTCGGTGTCTGGGCGCAGTTGGTAAGTTGATTCTGGCAATCTCGCAGATTTTGCTGATCCCGCTACACCACACTTCAGTCGTATCGGCTCCGGGTGTGGCGGATTTGTTTCCGCCGCCGGAGCCTTCAGGCTCTCCCGCATACGCGCGATGAGCCCCTGCTTGTAAGCGCCAAACGCATTGACGCGCTCGAGCTGCTCGGCCGGTGTTGACACCACCAGGCTCTACAGGGCCTCCATCCCGAAGATGCCTGCCATCTTCCGAACCGACTCGAACTGTGAGTCGTTTAGATGGGAGAAGTCGTTATAATCCATGGCAACGAACTTCAAAGAGGTTCAGGTAGTCTACCGGCGTTGGCTTGAATTGACATACGAGGGTTACCAAGTGGGGAGGGGGGGTCCCCACAGCCCCCTTGCCTTGAGAGGAGAGTTTGGCTTCCCGAGAGGTTTTACAAACTTTTCAGGAAAACGGGCAGGTCCCCCAGTCCCCTTTTTACCTAAAGGGGGCGGGGTGACCAATTTAAGGTAGGTTGTAAACTGAGTATATTTATAGGTAGGCTAAGCTTGAGTTAAATAAAGAAAGTATAAGTCACCTATAGAAAAGCAATGTCATCAGCCAATGGTTGGCCTCGGACGACATTGGTACCTTGTACCAAATATTCCGCAGAATGACGTGTCATACTTCTGAAATGTGACGTGACACACTTCATGTAACTAGGGGTACACTTAGGGTTACGTACCCCGTTAGAGGGTGAGATGTGCGGGGCCAATTGTGGCTGATGATGACAATTTAACGGACACTGGTGCTCGAAAGTAGATTATGTACCTATTAGCTTGCATATAATACCCAGCATGTCGCCCATATCGGTTCCCACGGGCCTGAGAATGCTCTCTGCTCTTATTGCGCTAAATTTATATATAATAATGAAAAATTTTCGACACCTGTCCAGGCCCTATTAATCCTCAAATATGATAGTCTGCTTCGTAAAAAAGCCGCCAGTACGTAGCAAAGTGCTAATACAAAGTAATGAGAGATGTCCTGACTGGCTTTGAAGGTTAATCAGTGATCCGTAGCGGCGGAGCACCTCCCACCCCAGACAATGTTAATACGTTCATGTACACTAGACACAATCATTATGATACATATTTCTTGAGTTCATTTTACAAAGGTGTGCATGATTAAGGTGCCAAAATCCCTGGTATAAACTGCAAAAGCGCAATCGTTAGCACATTCTGGGTGATAACAGGAACAACATATCTAAATAGCACGCTCTAGCTCTAAAATTTGAGTGAGCTACAGCCACCGACGTGGGTGCGTGATCTAATGTGGCGTGGACTGTAAAAAAATTAGCATTAGTTATAAGCCCCTTTCGAAAGAAACTAAATTAAAGTCCATATTAACAAATTTGTCAAATTTTGTACACATATAATCAAAAACCCGCGGCTCATCACCCTAGAAAATAATACAGCTTGAACAGCATCCTTCACGTGGACGACTATTGCCTTGTTGCTGATTCTCAGTAGTTGCATCTGACGCGACTACTGCAGTGGGTTTCAAGCAGTTAGCAACCTCCCCGTCACGCCACAAATCGCTCGTGGTCACTGCCGGCAGTTTCGTCGGCTTGACGAGACTCAGTGCATTGCACACGGCTTCCGGTTCAGGA
>NW_003302899.1:0-3115 GCF_000142945.1 Phytophthora infestans T30-4 | reverse complement strand
TGGAAGTCCGGCGATGCTGCTCTTTGACCAAGGAACACACTTTAAAGATAAAGTGGTAACGGATTTGGCAACGGATCTCAAGTTCGAGTCGTTTTTCTCTCCTGTCTACTTTATGTGACTCAATGGAACGGTCTAAGGGCTCAATAAGGACGTTTTGCAGGGTATCCATGCTCTCCTAATGCAAAACACATCGAATCAGCATGAATGGCCATATTTGATTTCGGCGGTGTAGGCGGGCTTAAACGACACCTGGACGGGCTCACCAACCTCCTCCATTACTTGCAGAACTCCCGATTGCACCCTCAGCGCCTTCATCGTTCACCACGGTATCCGTGTCTTCCTCGTCCTCATCTTCATCTTCTACAATCTTGTCAGATTTTGCTACCTGTTCGGCGACATCCCGGTTCCCTGCCTTGTCCTTTTCCGCTTCCTTTGTAGCGGGGTTACACGGTGTGGAACACAAGGTACGGACCCGCAACGCTAACAAACGCTCAGTACATAAGTAGGAGAGCTAACAAGGCATCTCAGTACGTTAGCGGAAAGCTACATGTCATACTGTACACTTGGACTCGAGTCCGACTGCCGACGTCTTCACCTCTTCAGCCAGATTCTCATCTTCAGCCTCACTGCTCGCAGGTGTTGTCACCGAATACACGGGAGACATGTGTGCAGACGTCGCCACACCATCGTTGTTCCCATCGTTATTCGCCAGTCGTGTCGTCGCACACAACGAGAGACCCGAGAATAGGGCTCTTTGCCACATGCTTCTCCACGTCAGCGTACAAGCCGATCCAATAATAATCGGACTTAACGCGATGGAACGTTCTCACCACACCTTGATGTCCTCCTTCCAGCGAGTCGTGACAGCTCTGCAAGACCTCTTGAATCATCGTTGTCGGTACCACAAGCCGCAGCTTGGTCTCCTCTTGCCTTCCGTGGTCGTACTGACGATTCAATCCAAGATAGTGAAGCACGCCGTCTTCTGATAACACGAACCGGTCAGCGTACTTCCAGGCATCTCGAGCTTCTTTGTAACTCAGCTCTTGTGCTTGGCCCTGCAGCACCTTCTTGATGTAGGCCACTTCTGCTCTTCGTCTTGTGTCACCATTATCCGTCTGCGTCGTTCCCGCTGTATCGCTACCGGATCAACATCTTCCGCATCGGGAAATGCCGATGGTACAGTCTTGTGAGGATGGTCTGGCAAATCTTCGCCGAATGAATCTTCGGTGGACGTCTCTCGTCGTTCTTCATTCTGTTCTTGAGCTTTTGAGACATCCTCCGAGTGTTCATCTGCAAACCTGACGCGTTTCTTGGCTTTCGTCTGTCGCCGAGTCATCACTGCTATATTACCATAATCGCACTTTGGTGAACTGTAATCAACCACGAAATTTTCGAAAGTTTTCCACTTTGAAGACTCGCTGCCTGACAGTACATGTACTTGACGCTCTGCTCCTCGTGACGAAACATCTACCGAGTCTTCATCCGGCTCGTAGATCATTTCCTGGATGCGGTTCAGCGATGCTAATTCCGACTTGCGAGTTTCTGCCAAGATTACCCGACTGACCTTCGATTCCAGCGCTTCAGTGGCTAACGAATCCGCGGCCGCGTTGTATTCTCGTACAACGTGGAGATATTTAACTGATCGAAGCTTGGCCGTGAGTTCCTTGTGAGTATTCAGCAGCGCTAGCAAAGTTTCCTTCCTGCATGCGATCACCCCTAGTGATTGTTGAATCGCGAGCCTTGAGTCACCAACGATGACTAAATCCTCGGCACCGTGCGCAATAGCAGCCTTGACACCGTTTATCATACCTGTATACTCTGCCTCATTCACAGTGGTAGCCGAGAGGTAAGCGTTTGCAGCAATCACTACCTTCCACTCAGGAAGGCTCCACAGCACCCATGAACAACTCCCGTAGCCACCGTACTTCTCTGTCTTCGCTGATCCGTCAAAAGACATGACGAATCCGCTGTAATTACGGGAAAGCCTGGCGTACAGCAACGCGGGGTCCATTCGAATAGTCGGGGAACCCTTGTTTGGAGGCGCCACCGGCGCGAGCGAGTCTTCCAGGTCAACGAAGCTCGTGATGCTTGACTGCAGTAGCTGCGCAAAGGCGACGTCCTTCTCCTTCACGCGCTGCACCTTAAGGTGCCACTGCGATAGCAGCACTGCGAACTGGACCGCGCGTCCGAAGAGAGACTTCGACTTATGCACCCACTCTAACGTCGAGAATCGTGTATCGACATGTAGCGTCTTTTCCTGCCAGCTGGACGTAACAGATCTTCAACAGCAGAAGTAACGCCAAAACTTCCTTCTCAGCTGGATGGTAGTTCATCTCGGCTTCCTTAAGCACCCGACCGAGGAACCGTACGGGGTGTAACTTGCCTTCATGTTCTTGCATTAGCGTAGTGCTCAACGCCCATTCATTCGCAAAGAGCATGACGTGAACTTCTTTCGACCGATCGAAGTGCCTGAAGATGGGTGAATGTGAAACACTCGTCCTCAATCTTTCGAAGGAATGACGTGCCACAGAAAGGCCACCTTCAACGACAAAGTCTTCATCCTTGAGCTGGTACAGCGCCGCACCGTAGACCGCGAAGTCTTGAATGAAGCGGCTGTAGTAATTAACCGCTCCAAGAAACGACTGCATGCCCTTCTTGCTCGCTGGAAACGAAAGCTCGGTGATGGCCGCAAGCTTCTTGGGGTCAGCTCCGATACCTTCTGGCGAAATTTTATGCGACAGAAAGTCCACCTTGGGTTGGCAAAAGATGCTCTTGGTGAAGCTAATGCTGATCCGACACTGTGCGAATCTTGCTAGCAATCGGTCCAGCGTCGCCAGGCAGCTGTCGAAATCCTCGCCACCGAAGCAAATGTCATCCACAAACGACCGTCGACCAAATACAGGTACCAGCGATGATTCGTCTGGCTTCCCGTTCGTAAACATGTCAGCGACGGGGCTGTTGACGAGTTGTAGTACAGGGTCGGTTTCTACCGGTGCTTCGCGGTCTGCCGCGAACTTCGTTTGAAACGAACCCTCGGCGCTTGGCCCACGACGTTCCTTGGCCTGTTCTTCAGCTAAACGCATCTTCTCCGAGTATTCAAACCAACCTCCTTTAG
>NW_003302898.1:4951-9304 GCF_000142945.1 Phytophthora infestans T30-4 | reverse complement strand
ACGTACTGAGAGACTTGTTAACTCTCCAACTTATGTACTGAGAGTTTGTTAACTCTCCGGGTACTTCGTACCCCTGTGTGTTCCGCACCATGTAACCCCGTTACAGAATGGGGATGAGTGAGCAAGAGCGAGATACTGAACGCGAGCTAGACCGCCAGCTACATGCGGATCGGCGAGGACATCTCTCGGGGGAGCAACGAGATGCGAAACGGGAGCTAGCGTAAGCGCCCAGCCAATTCCTTGTCAGAGTCTTTAAACGCTTCGCTCCCAAGAGCCCGTAGCAGCGCTACGCACATGTCGTCTTGTGCATACGCTCCGCGTATCAAGTCAGGCACTGACGACGTCACTGTCGTGACATGAGCTAACTCGTAGTCCGGCCTGCGCGAGAGCGCATCGGCCACTACATTAAGGCGCCCAGGCTTGTACTTCACCTCGAAGTTATACTCGGCAAAGAAGGAAAGCTATCTTGCCATTCTCTGAGAGAGATGAGGCGACTGTGTCGCAGTGCGTAACGACGCATGATCAGTAAAGATCACAAAAGGCTTAGAGCCTAGCAGGTGTACCCTGAATTTGACTAGAGAATACTTCATTGCAAGTAGCTCTTTGTCATGAACTGGATAGTTCTTCTCTGCAGCTTTGAGCTGGCGAGACTCAAACGCGATCACGCGTTCACGCCCTTCGGCGTCTGCTTGTAGTAAAGCACAACCGATTGCAAAATCGGAGGCGTCACAGACGACGCTAAACGGACTATCCGGGTCCGGTAGCGCAAGGATCGGAGCCTGGAGGAGACTCTCCTTCACAGCCTCAAAGGATCCGTCGTGCTCGACGTTCCAGCACCATGGTGCGTCCTTCTTAAGGAGATCTGATAATGGCCGAGCCATCTCCGCGTAGTTCGCACTGTACTTGTGCAAGTAATTGGCTAAGCCTAGCCACT
Source organism: Phytophthora infestans T30-4 (assembly GCF_000142945.1). Classification (NCBI taxonomy): domain Eukaryota; phylum Oomycota; class Peronosporomycetes; order Peronosporales; family Peronosporaceae; genus Phytophthora; species Phytophthora infestans. The sequence continues at coordinate 8,370 of NW_003302898.1, read as the reverse complement.
TGCGTAAGTCTTTTTGGTTCTTGGGAACCGGCCAGTCCACGATGGCCTTGACTTTGGCAGGATCTGCCCGTAAGCCACGCTTCCCAATGAAGCACCCGAGGAAAGGTATCTCCTCCGCGCCAAAGACGCACTGTCCAAGTTGGCATATAACTTATTAGTGCGCATGCACTCGAGCACCGCTCGCAAGTGGTCAATGTGGTTATCCACGTCTGACTTTCGTGCTCGGCACGACTATGGACGATATATGTCAAGTAGTTGAGCTACGCCTGTGGGACTAAAACATGGGCTTCACAGAAGGTTTAAAACTTGGGGGGGGTTTTTGGAAACGCCCCCGGGGGACTTCCCCAAGCCCCTTCCCAGGGCCTAACCCTCGGAGATTTTTCCCCCCTTTTCAGGAGAATTTCGCTCGTTTACCTGAGCCAGGTGTAGTAGACCTTGCCCCAGATTCAAGTCGAGCGCGCTGTACAGCGTACAGCCTACCATGTTGTTCTGCAGAACATCCTTGCGAGGAATCGGCGTTTGCGCCGGGATAGTGGCCGCATTTAGCTTGTTAAAAGCATGAACAATGCGCCACTTGCCGTTCAGCTTTCTGACACAGAACGTGGGTGTCGAGTGCGGAGACTTACTCTCACGCACCATCCCTGCCTCGTGCTTCGCACGGAAGAATGCGTCAATGACGTCACACTGCTCTCTCGGCAAAGGCCATTGCCTTGTTACGCAGTATTTGGTTCCAGGAACCAGGTCAATCTCATGACACACGCCTCGATCCGGAGGCAGGCCCGTCGGTGGGTCTTTTGAGACAACGTCTCCATACTCCTTCACCACCGGGTAGAAGGGATCCGAAGGATCTTTGAGGATCGCCGATCCACTTCTTGCGCTCAGCGCCTTCTTGGTGTCCTCTAGGACCGCGTCGTCCACGACGGATGAGGAGTTCAACTCCTCCTCAGGTCCCAGCAAGACCACCTCGGCTAGCTCGCCTGCCTTTAAGGCTTCGCCGAACTCGGCAATGGACATCTCGTCCAGCTCTAGCAGAGCATCTGCAGCGGGCAGAGTATCAAGGCTGATATCGCCTTCTACCTCCCCCGTCACTCCGTTCACGAGTGTATACAGCTGTTCACAGCAATCACGTGGAGCATCACCGCTCGTCACGTTGGACACATCGTCCGACGTCGAAGACGTCACAGACGCCCTGCGTCTTCTTCTCCTCTCCCTCCGCAACCGAGCCCGGCCGGATGAGGGCGGTGTGGTGACATCTCCGTCACCACCACCGGGTGCAGCAGCACCATCACTCCTCGAAGAGGATACAGTGTCTCGCAAGACACTCGGCTGAAAGCCGAGAGGTCCTCGACCTTCACACAGTGAACTAGGTGTCACTTCACCTGCATCTTCTGGGCCACGCCCATGATGCCTCGACTCGCAGTCGACCGCGACCCTCGGGTCACGCAGCGGTAGGTCATCGACCAGATTCGTACCACTCAGTGGATTACGCGCCACTCCGCGCTCGTCCTCACCAGCACCCAGCAGTTGGTCATCGACCTGACCTGCACCGCTCAGCGGATAACATGCCGCACGACGTACGCCCTCAGGGCAAACAGCAACCTCGTTGCTAATAATTTCGGACATACCAATGTCCAGCACTACGGCCGCCTCGGCCTCGTGCTCGCGCCAGAAGCGCTTCTGCTTCCTAGCAGAGGTGGTTTCATGACTCACCAAAGCTCCACTAGGAGCAGGGTGCGACGCACCCAGCGTTTTCGACTTCCAGTCGATCCATGGCTCATGACGTTCCAGCCATGCCATGCCAAGGATGAGGTCATACCTCGCATCCAGGTCTAAGACCAAACAGCGTTCCACGCTATCGAAGTTCTCAAACTTCACTCCAAGGTCGACAGAGACCTTCGACACAGTTACCAGTGTCCCCGTCGCGAGACGGACAGAGATCGTATCTCTCGTTGGCACTTCCAGTGCCTCAGCATACAGCTGACTCCCTTCCAGGGTGGAGCGACGGGCGTAGTTGCCCGAGGCTCCCGAGTCAATCAAGACTCTCCATGCCTTTGCAAAGCCCTTCACGTTCGCTTGAACGACCAGCAAGCCCGGCTTGCACACACTCTTCTCGTAAGAGAGCTCAGCTCTCTTCGGGGCTGAGCCCCGTTGCCCTCTACCTCTTCGAGGCACAACAGAACTCAGTTCTTCCCCAGTAGGCCGCCCCGCGCCTACTGGGAGTTGCCGTTTCCCGGCGATGACCCGGAGGGTTGGCTCGCCGGAGCCTCGCGCTTCTTGCGCAGAGGGCAATAGGCCCTCAAGTGCTTAGTGCTATTGCACACAAAGCATCGGCGGATGCCGGCACGCTGCTCCGCAGCAAGAAGCTCCGCTTCTTCATCTTCAGCATAGCTGAGGTCCATCGGCTCTGGACCGCTCGAAGAGCTTGCGCTACTAGCGCTCCAACCAGGTCGAGCCGACCTGAAGTTGTGCTCGGCATTTAATCTCACATTCACCGCCTCTTCGAAGAGCTAGGGTGTACACGGAACACTTCCGTTCGAGCTGCGCTCACACGAAGTCCCTCCATGAACACGGTCACGCTGACCAGTTCTGGAAGAGGGTCCGCCGCCATTCCGGCGATAAGAGTTCTCAACTCTTGGACATAGTCCAATAACTCCTTCTTACCCTGGCGGGTAGCAAGGAACTTCGACCGGATACGGTACGCCTGATTAGGTGGCGCGAACACGCGCGAGAGCTATTGCTTCAGCTGATCCCAAGTGGGAAATGCAGCGTCAACAGACGTGCCGCACGTTAGTGCCCATTCGCGAGCGCGACCTCCAAGCCTGGAGATAGCCAGCGCCACGCGCTGATGCTCAGAGTGGAGCAGGGCCGATCCCATGGCCATCTCGACCTCACGGGTCCAGAGAAGGAGATTCTCTCCATCCTTCCCCTCGAAGGTTTTTACGCTCACCATGAGCGGCTTCAGTCTCATAGACTCTTCACGCGTCATCGACGCCCCCGCCGTTGCGGCGCTCATCTTCTCTTTGACATGCTCCAAGAGCGCGTTCTCGTAGCGGGAGAACGATTCCAGCCTGGCATTGACCGCCTCTGGACCTTGCGATGCAAGATGAGCCACGCCCTCCGGGCCAAGCAAGGACATAAGCTTAGTAAGCGCGTCCTGCTGCGCCGGGGGCAAATTCGCGAACACGGGGTGTTCCATCCTCGCAGAGGATATAGTCAACCGACTCAGGAGCGGGATTGACTACAAGTGCTACCAAGTGCAGCGGGGCTGCCGTAGCTTTAGCGTCAGAGGAAGACGTTCGACTCAAAGAGTCACTAATACTAAGTTCCTTATCCAAAGGACACTTACAGCCCAAGACCAGGGCTCAAAGTTAACACCTTAACTTTTATGCTTCAAAACCAGAAGTGTTTTATTTACTATT
>NW_003302898.1:0-3156 GCF_000142945.1 Phytophthora infestans T30-4 | reverse complement strand
ACGGAAGCCCAGCGACGGTTGGAGGATCGCCTCTCGCGGGGTCGGACCCGGCGCATCAACGACTCATCGCCATGACGATGGAGGTGGGACGAACCGTCCAGTTCGACGAGGATGGCCAAGACCAGGAGAGCGAGAACGGAGATGCAAGTGAAGGAGAGTATGAAGAGAAGGCCGAGACCGCTGAGCTCGGAGAAACGAAGACTACCGCCGAGCTACTTGGCGAGGTGAAAGAGTTGACGCTGCAGGTGGGACGCATGGGAGCCCCACGTCCTGTCGAGCACAACTTATCCGACGAGCTCGACGAAGGTGCAGACGATGAAGAAGATGAAGAAGAACATGGCGTTGCTCAAGGGGACCGTCCGCCCCTTATTCCGAAAGCGACGAGGAACGCCGATACGCCGAGCGCCAATAAAGTGTTGGCTCGACTCGGCGAGGAGATGAGAACGAGATCGGAATGGATGATGATGTTCGCGCCTGTGGCGATGGCGCAGGCGAAGTGGCCGATGTTGGGTCCCGAGTTAACTCAACCGGTGCGTGCAGCCAACATCAATCAGTTGGTGGAAGAAACTGTGTTGCTGTTGAAGGCGATGGGCTATCGGTGCAACAGCCTACCAAACAGCCTCATCCTGTCCGACTGGAGTTTGACCCGTGGCGGAGCTGAGCTCTGGCAATGGAAGAAGAAGTTGAGAGTGGCGTTTGGATTGGAGAAGGCCCCTAATGGAACGAAGAAGGTGTACAGCCGAGTAGCCGAGTTCAAACCACTCGGCGAAGACCCAAGCAAAATTCCTTTGCCGAAGACCCTGGAGACGAAGAGACGTGAAGTGTTCCGCGCTACGCAAGGGACTCCGTACTTCGAAGACTCCCACATGCTGATTCCAATGAAGCTAAACCCGACTCAGCGAGCGCCGAGTCGTGGACAGCAAAATGTTGGTCGTTACCGTGAATTGTATGACGCTGCAGACGAGGCTGAGGCTTACGAGGAGGATGAAGAAGACGACGACGCCTTCGACGTGAGAGGAAACCGTGAAGAAACCGTGAAGGACTACATCCGAAACTTGAGCTTTGACGCGGCTGAAGAAGACTCGACGCAGTACCTAGAAGTCCGAACCCACGCCTCACTCGATAAAATAGCCGAGTTCGAAGGAAAGCGCTACCGTTCCGACGCGTCGATCCAGTGGCTCAAGCGTTTCATCTACGAGATGAAGAGCACCAGGATGCCCCAAAGTGCCTGGTGCGAACCTTTCTCGCTATGCTTGGGACGCGCGGCAAAGAGTTGGTATAGGCAGCTGCCGAAGAAGACTCAGCGACGTTGGAAACTACTCAGCGAGGCGTTCCTGGATTATTATTGCTCACAGTTCGACCAATCCGCCCGCACTCGTTACTACTCGGCGAGACGTAAAGTCAACGAACCGATCTGCGACTTCCTGATCCGACTCAACGGGTATGCTCGGACAGCCAATATCCAGTACGAGAAGGGTGGTGCCGACGCGGCTTACCATGTCGAACATTTCTTGCTGCATTGTGGTGATGACGATGTGATGGATTTGATGTACCCCTTGCAGTTGGAAGACATCAGTAAGGTGGAGCGATTATTCATTCCCGCATTACAACAGGAAAAAAGCCCCAGAAAAACCACCGCCCCCGCTTCTCTTTTTTCCCCGCAAGCCGCGAGACGATAAAGGGGAAAGCGAAAGAATCAAAGCCGTCGCGATGAACGCCGAGATGGACGTCGAGATGAGAAGCGCAGTCGCACGGAAGAGAACCGCGATCGCCGAGTCACTGTCGTTGACGCCGACTCTGACGGGGAAGAACTCCTCGATCAGAACCCGCCGAGTCCGTACAACTCCGAAGACGAATGGGATGAGGAGGACCAGTCCGGAGGATACGACTCAGCGGAAGACGACGACTACATAGACGCCGGCGTTTCCAATGATAAGGGAAATACACCGGACCGCCGAGAGAACTCGGCGGGAGACCAGAATGGCTCGAACCGAAGCTGGGGAAACTCAGCGAACCGACCTCCGCGACCGTACAACCAACAAGAACAGTCGAACCGTGGAGATGGATCACGCGACAACACCCAACGAGGACCTTGTGCAGCTTGTGGAAGAATGGGGCACTCGGCTCACTACTGTCGACGACGCTGCAAATTCTGCAGACAAGTTCATGAAGGCGGCCAGTGCGAGCTGTTTCGTCAATATGAGAAGCTGGCTGCGTTCGTGAAGAACTCTGTCGACAAGTCGCAAGTGCCAGAAGACCTGCAAAACCTTTACGCGCCGAGTGATTTAAACTCGGCGGCCCGCCAACACTGACTGGGTTGGAATATGCCGGGCTGCCACAGTCAGCTGAACCTGCAGTTGAGGCGAACTTCTTGTTTGCCTTCGTAGGCGAAGCAGGACGGCCCGAGGGAAGAAGCGGGGATGGCAATTGGATGTGTGAAATCGACAGAATTGAACGTGAGCTCGGTGAGTTAGATGATAACAACCGAGCGATTGCAAGTGTAACTCGGCAGTCAGACCAAGCTGTGCATCGTACTAGGATAATGAAGCTGCTTCCGGGAGAACGGCTGGGATGGTGGTCAGCACAGACGTTTGATCGTCGAGTTAGAATGAGAGCCCTCGTATTGGGTGCAGTGAACGACCGAAGGACCAAGATATTATTGGATACCGGAGCAAATGTCTCGGCGATAAGTGAGTACTTCGCGAGGAAACTGCGTCTCAAGAGAGTGGCCAGCAGAGATAAGCGAATTGACATACAAGGAATAAGTAAAGACAGGATGGTGACAACGTCAAGAGCAGTGGTGAAGGTGACACTCGGCTGGGAAGTGGCATACGAGTTTGAAGTATGGATAATGCCTCATCATGCCGGAGTCGATTTAATTCTCGGCACCGACTTCATGATCCCAGCTGGAGTCCGTCTGGATCTGTACAACTCGGCGGTAAAGCTACCCGATGAGATGGTGATCCCACTCATCCGATCAAGTAATGCACCGACCAAGACCGAGTTCGGACCAAATGTCCCATGCGGGCCACCAGACGGGTTGACGATCGAAAGTCGAATGACCGCTGAGTTCAAATTGCCCAGGCGACAACCCAGTGAGTCGACGCATGACTTGTGGGTGCGACGGACGAAGGGTTAGATTCCGACGGTTGTTTT
>NW_003302897.1:5032-7853 GCF_000142945.1 Phytophthora infestans T30-4 | reverse complement strand
CGGGATGGCGTTATTGCAGCGTTAAGTATCCGTGTAACGAATTTACATGGTGTGGAAGCGATGACGTGCAGATGGTAATATGTTTGCGTAGGCGTTTTTACTCCAGCTACACTGGGATTCCTCACCGATCTACGCATATTTCGTAGCATCATTGATACTGACCCGTCTTCCGTACAGCATATATTAGCTTTGCAACCACGCGCGCCTCCGATTTGTGTCATTTTGGGAGCAATGCGCTCAAACGAGATTATAGACAAAACCTTCCCGGCTAAGATAATGCTCTCTTGCAGATCACGTTAAACCCTGGTCGTGTCGACCGTAACATGTGATCATTAAGGATACTGTGTGCGGTGTGGTTTTGGAACGTAACATAAGTAGATCACAGTATACATTTATTATATGTATCTTCGCTTTGAAACTCTAGGCCCACCGCAGCGCAGCGGAGGTGGTCAACCCTCTCTACACCAACCAACCATGCCCTAGCGTCCGCGGAGCGGGCGCCCAGAGCGCTAGTTTACCGCTTCCTTACCGAGTAACCTGTCTGTCCGTCCGTCTGTCAATCAGTCCGTCGCACTCCCTGTTTTGCTGCTTCTGCCTGCCTTTCCGCATGGCTACAGCCGGCCTGGCTAATACAGTTTCGTCCCATCTTACCGACCTCGCCCACCTTTCTGACTCGACCTAGCTATGCAAAAATTACAATTATATCCAAAAGCGTGACACAATTAACTCGCGCCCTGATTGGGCTATACATGCCGACCTGCGACACTGACTGGATCTGTCGCACGATCAGACCGTCTATCGCCCTCGCGATTGGACGTAAGGTAAACATTTCTGCCGAGCACGAACGCATCGATTGGTTGCAAACAGCTAGGCGAGCTGCGCAGATACTTGATTATTGACGTAAAACCTGTCGTATGTACTGCAAATCGGGCACAGTAACCACTTTATTTTCTAAAAGCTCTACACACTTCTCAAAAAGAGATATTTATTATTATTAATGTAGCCTTCACAGACCAGTATTTTGTAAGAGCTCTGGGATATTATTTTCCACACACTTTTCAAAGTAAAGACGATATTAATAGTATAAGCTTCACAGACCGCATTTGTAAGAGCTCGGCGATGCTATTTCCACAGACTTTCTAAAGTAGAGACGATAGTTTTCTTTATATTAAAGTAGGCTTCACGACCAGCGCTTTTTCTAGGGACTTTGCGATTATATATCTTTTTACTTCACTTGGCACTCACCACTGCCGTTTGGTTCTCGACGCGCAGTCTGCTAGCCTCCTCGAACTTCTTCCACAGTGAGTGTAGCCATGTCGGGCCCTTTGTACACATACTTGTACAGGTATTTAACCGCAGATATATCCGTGTACACTTCCACATTAATCTGGCAGTTGTACTAGTACGGACTGTACGGTACAACCCACTAGTTAGTCGTGGCATTGTCGTATTCCTTGCCTTTGACCTTTAGAGCCCATTCTTGTCGCCGACGTCGTCTATATACTGGACTAGCCGAGCGCCGCCGCTACGCGGCGGTACTTTAGGTTTAGTTATACTTGTTTTGGCCTTCCCCCTCAGCTACGCTTCGGCGGGTTAAGTATTACAAAAAGCTAGCACCCCTATGCGCATCAATATTTTTAATTTCATTAAGTAATATGGGTCAACATCATGCTTACCTAATAAGAAATAATTATTCTAATGATCATGAATCAATATTCTTACTACAACCTCTTTATTATTGTTGGTTATAACTGTATCTTTCATTCTTTCCCGCCCCCCAAAAAAAAAAAAGGCGTGTGTCGCGTCTGTATCACAAAAAAATTTTCCAAAAAGCTCAACACCAAAGTTTTTGATTTAAGGCTGCGATTCCCAAAAACCGCGGCCGCTTTTTGGCAAAACCCAAAAAACTCCAATCCCCCTACCCCGCCCCAAAGAAAAAATAAAAGAGGGGGGATAGGCTTGGACCTTCTTATTCCTCTGTATCCCGTTTATTCTGTAATAGTAAGATGATCACTCTCATACCAAGCTCAATGAGAAAACAAAACAAAATTCAATTTTGTACATTTTAATACATTTAGCGCTCATTTTGTGCTGATCCATAATGAGTCATTAGACACTCCAATATGTGCCAGTTATGATTAAAGCATCTGGATAATGCGTCGCAAGACGCCTTGCTGTTGTTATTGTTGACGGCGGTGTTTTTTTTGTTCGATAGTTTAACGATGATTCCAGGATGGTTAAATGTCATTTAGGCTCCAAGTTTATTAATGTTTCTTTATGAAATCTACTTAGGCAACTATAATTAACACCTCTCGTGTTTTGTTGTCTTACCTCTCCATACAAAATTGTATCCTACGCCCTTGTCGGCGACACGTCCACCCGTTATGTAGTACTGAATTTTGCTGTCTAAACAACTCTGGTTTACAGCAGTAACGTATGAGTTCTTTTTGTTCAGTCTAAAACTATCTACTTAGCCAACTATAATTAGCACCTCTCACGTTTTGTTGCTGTCTTGCCGCTCCATTATAAATCGTATCCTACGCCCCTGTCGGCGACGCGTCCGTCAGCTAAGTAGTATCGGATTTTGCTGTCTAAACAACTCTTAGAAAACAATGATTTACAGCAGTAACACATTTGAGTTTAATCGAAGACTATCTATCACTATGGATCAAGTGACAACGCTTATTAGCAGCGTTGTTCTTACGGCCAGTTCTTACGGCAGCTTCTGTTGTACATGTACTACGGTGTAATAGCACAGTCTGTACCTCAAGTCAGATAACTATAATATACCGCAACAGTTGCGGTTATATAAGTCATCGGA
>NW_003302897.1:0-4670 GCF_000142945.1 Phytophthora infestans T30-4 | reverse complement strand
TATATTATATGTAGCTGTGGTCCAAGTAGAAATTCTAAGCCCACCGCAGCGCAGCGGAGGTGGTCGCCCCTCTCTACACCAACCAACCATGCCCTAGCGTCCGCGGAGCGGGCGCCCAGAGTGCTAGTCTCTCCGCTTCTAACCTTGTAGCGTGTCTGTCCGTCCGTCCGTCTGTCAATCAGTCCGTCCGTTTCCTCTCTTGCTGCTTTTGGCTGCCTTTCCGCATGGCTACACTCGGCCTGTCTTATACAGTTTCCTCCCATCCTACCGACCGCGCCTATCTTTCTGACTCGACCTAGCTATGCAATAATTACAAATATGTCCAAAAGTGTGACACAATTAACTCGCGCCCTGATTGGGCAATACCTGCCGACCTGCGACACTGACGGGATCTGTCGCACGATCAGACCGTCTATCGCCCTCGCGCTTGGACTAAAGGTAAACATTTCTGCCGAGCACGAAACGCATCCATTGGTTGCAAACAGCCAGGCGAGCTGCGCAGAAACTTGATTACTGACATTTAGTTACGCGAAACCTGTCGTATGTACTGCAAATCGGGCACAGTAACCACTTTATTTTCTAAGAGCTCTACACACTTCTCAAATAGAGATATCTATCATTATTAATGTAGACTTCACAGACCGGTATTTTGTAAGAGCTCTGGGATGTTATTTTCCACACACTTTTCAAAGTAAAGACGATATTAATAGTACTAATATGATTAATATAAGCTTCACAGGCTGCATTTGTGAGGGCTCGGCGATGCTATTTTCCACAGACTTTCTAAAGTAGAGACGATAGTATTTTTAATATGAAAGTAGGCTTCACTACCAGCGCTAGGGACTTTGCGAAATATATCTTTTTTACTTACTTTGGCGCTCACCACTCCCACCGTGCGATGAAGGCGCGCGGCTGCACGGGCATTTCGCTATCTGCTCCCGTGCACCACATCTGATGAATGCATGCGCGCACGGTACATAGTATTTTTAGTCACTTTTATTGCATGTAAAGTATGTATTTGTTTAAAAATCTGATTGTATTACTATTAAAGCAAAATAGTGATATTTAAAACATTTTAATATGCTGCTTAATAATAAATACCAGCCCTACATTACCGTGCTATTGGCTAATATTTGGACGCAAGTAATTGGTTAAAACAATATATGTTGCTAACTTACTCACAGTTTGCAAAATGGTGGGCCGAGTGAGATTGACCCGCTTCTGCTGAACCCGCAGCGGTCTACGATGGACCCACTGGCGCGCTGCATCTGCTGTGGGAAGCTGCAGCAGGGTTACGCGCTCCGTACAATGAGCGGGCGGGACATCGTGCGGCGCTGTATTGCCTGCGAGAACGGCCAAAAAGCGGTTGAGTTCTGGGAGGAAAAGCCCCCACCACCTGATTCGACCAACGTGCGCCGCCAGGAAAGCCTGCCAAACGTCGAAAAGGTGATGGGCCCTGACTGGTACCTCAAGAAGCAAAATAGACACAGCCGCCCTCGCAAGCTGACCGCCCGAAACGTCAGGTACATTGAGCAAAAGAAGCAGCAGAAGAGCAGGTGATTTGGATATACATCCTTATATCCCCTTACCCCGCATAGTTTTGTATACTGGCTGACGGTGCAAGGCTTGGGGTCGCACATACTGTAAGCTGACTGTAGCGCTACCAAGCGTGTTGACGCACCTATAGAGCGTAGCGCGTTTCATATAATAACTAGCACGAGGTATGTACTGTGTACCTCTGCAAGCTGGCTGTCCCTATCTGTATACGCGTCACCGTAGATGGCACGTACACTCGCTCACGTGGGCACACGCAAAACCATGTTATCTGTACCATCAGCTCTTATAGCGCTCACAATTTAAACCACAGTATTGAGTGGGAACTGCGTGCGACGAATAAGCTGCTGTTTACATAGATACTACCACTGCGTGACAGTGCAGACCGTACAGATGGACGTGGCAAGTCGATGTGGCTGTAAGCAGTACTGTACTTTAGTGCCCTGCCCATAATGACCGAAATAAGAGCTCGGTTGAGTCGCGGATGACTATAAGGTGTGCCCGCCTCGCGCTTATATATCGCGTTGGCTACTGCTAGCAGACGCGCGTTCAGCATACCTGTATCGCTGCAGTATGGCCTGTGTCCAGTTAGTGACCTGCTTGGTCATATAGACTGACACATCAGAAGCGTAAGCACCGTAAGCCAGCACGACGACGCAAATGCACCGAGAAAGCGACAGTGGCCCTATGCATATGTTCTGGCTATCACGAGCACGTGGTATATACACCTTGCGGGATAAGGACCGGACACATAAAAAGCACGCCGAGTTGATAAGTAGGCAGCGAAAGTACTTCATTTAATGTACATGAGCTACTATTCGATTCAAGTCTAAGATGTATACGATCAGATAATCATCCTATAGTCATCTGGCCTCCTATGTTCGGCATACATATCGGAACCAGTAAATGCCACTCGGAAAGGATCTACGCCACTCTGTCCGTCAGTAGCTACGGAAATAAGCCAGTAAGAACGTCAGCTATGCACGTAAGATCAATGTATGCGGAAGATAGTGGATTGCCCTTCAGTAATATCATAAAGAGTTCAGCGGAACAATTTCAAGGCAATATATTGGTGTTTGTGGCGACCATCGGCAAATACTACCTGAAAAAAGATACCTCACGCGAGGAGCCGACCAAACCGTGCTCTAATAGACCGTCGCAATCAAAGATACGGTGTCGACTGTCTACGTGCAGATGGTAAGATGTTTGAGTAGGATATTTACTCCAGGTAACCTGGGATTCCTCACCGATGTATGCCAATTTCGAAGCATCATTGATACTGACCCGTCTTCTGAACAGCATATGTTAGATTTGCAGCCACGCGCGCCTCCGATTCGTGTCATTTTGGGAGCAATGCGCTCAAACGAGGTTATAGACAGAACCTTTCCGGGTAAGATGGTGCTCTTCTTGCAGATCACGTTAAACCCTGGTCGTGTCTACCATAACATGTGAGCACTAAATATACTGTGTGCGGTGTTGTTTTGGAACGTACAGTAATATACGTAGAGCACAGTATACATGTACTATATGTTGCTTCGCTTTGAGTAGAAATTCTAAGCACACCGCAGCGCAGCGGAGGTAGTCGGCCCTCTCTACACCAACCAACCATGCCCTAGCGTCCGCGGAGCGGGCGCCCAGACCGCTAGTCCCGCCACCTAAACTTGCAGCCTGTCCGTCCGTCTGTCAATAAGTCCGTCCGGTTCCTTTCTTGCTGCTTTTTCCTGCCTTTTCGCATGGCTACACTTAGCCTGTCTAATATATTTTCTTCCCATCTTACCGACCGCGCCTACCTTTCTGACTCGACCTAACTATAAGTATGCCAAAATTACAAATATATCCAAAAGCGTGACGCAATTAACTCGCGCCCTGATTGGGCAATATTCTTCGACTCACTTTTCTTTCAAAACACAAAATTGGATTTTTGAGCGACGGCGCGGCGAGGACAAGATGCGCTGGCTGTATAATAGCAGCAGGGTAGTTTTAGATCTATATGCATGTATGTACGGGCGTGGGGCTCCTTGCCCTACTTTATATTTAAACGAGACCTCTCAGGATACAGTCTGAGGCTTGCCCCGAGACTACAAAGTGGTATGGCAGTTGGTAGCGATAGCAATCAGGTTGGGGTGGGTGTGACTGGGAGCGTCTACCACCATGCACGCGCCTAGGGGTCCTAGACCCACCGCGAGTGTCCACGCTCCAAAAGCGAGCGGCGCGTGCTGCCAATTGGCCAAACGGAAGTTGCAGCCACATGCGGAAGAGTCGTTACGGTCCCGCAATACAGAGGTGCTCTTAAAGTGGGAGCTCCCACATCAAAACACACTTTGCGAGAGCACTTCTGGCGGGACGGAAAGGAATGCAGCAGTCGGTCTCACAAGAGCAAGGAGCCCAAGACCAAGTGCAAGGACAGCTCAAGAACAAGAGCTCAAGACAAAAAAAAAACTTTAAGAGCATGAGTGAGCCCCGCGCCTGTACACTTAGATAGCATAGCGTCATCATAGACAGGTTTAGAGCATTTTCGGAACTGTGTGAGCCCCGTGAGGGGCTGGGTCGTTCTCGGACACCCTGCCCATACTACTGACATGACCTGAAGGGCGGGACGGTATCGAACAGACCTGGGCAACCACTCAACAGGGCTGAGGCAACAGCTTTGACGTACCCAAGAGGCAACAGCGCGATGCGGCGTCTGAATTACCATGTACAGCTGCTTGGTCCACAGCGGTGCAAGGTAATTTGGACCCGTCGGACCGTGAGCGGAGGGCTGTAACACGTCGGCCAAGGGGGGGGGGGCAAAGCAAAAGCTGACTGGACCAACAAGCCCCTGGAGTGACGATACCCCTAAGTTGTTTGTAATCCGAGGAGTCGGGATGGAAATGACAGTGGTGTGTTCTATTCACAGAGAGCTTCTGGATTAGTACTGGAAAGGAAAGTTCGGGGTTCTATTCGAATACCACGTTGCTTAAGCTACTGTGTCCATGTTCTGGTGCTTATATTCATGATATAGCTGTAGAATAGCTCCCAGTGCACTTAGACTTTCGAGTCTAACCGCCCATGTAATTATTTTCCATTTAGATCAGGCGATAGACGCGTTCAAGATAGAAGGACATGACAAGAGCCCC
>NW_003302896.1:5840-7664 GCF_000142945.1 Phytophthora infestans T30-4 | reverse complement strand
GACGTACGCGTATGGTGCGTACCCGGCGTACTCAGCGTACTCGGCGTATGGTTCCGGGGTCCGTTCGTACGGAGTTCCTCCGGCGTACGGTCTTGACCGCAGCCTTGCCGTTCCGACCGAGGCTTGGGTGCCTGCCTCCGACGCCTTCGTCGACGTCTGTGGACCGCCCTCGCTTTGAGGAGCTGGGCTAGGGTGGGTCTGCGAGTCAGCAACCACCTGCGGATCAAAGTACCGCTTAAGACGTCCAACATAGAACGTCGGGTGTGTCGTCATTGACTTTGGCAGGTCGATGGTGTACGACGCACCATGTCTGACCAGGACTGCAAATGGTCCGATGAAGCCGGTGCTTCAGCTTGTTGCTGCCGACAGAGCTGACAGTGTTAAGAGGTAGGTTCCTCGTGTCTAGCAACACTAAGTCCCCCACCTTAAATATACTTAAGTTTCCTCTTCCATGTTCGTCGGAGTACTCCTTTTGTTTATCTTGGGCCGCTGCCATGGCATCGCGGACCCTGCTGACAATGCTCAGCTTGGTATCCATAAAGGATTCCACTTGTTTCCGCAGCGAAACTGGTCTCACATCCGAGACCTGGGTGGAAAGGGCTTTCCGAGCCTCTCCCCCACTTAGAATAGAGGAGTCAGTGTCTCCTCGAAGAGTGAGAGGCACTCTGGGGTGACGGAAGCCGTTCAAGTAGAGCGGCGTGAACCCCGTGGACGCGTGCACCGCGTTGTTGAGCGCAAACTCAACAACTGGAAGCTGCGTCGACCACGTACGTGGTGCTGCCGCGCACACACTGCGCAGAGTGTCCTCGAGCACTCGATTGACGCGCTCTGTCTGACCGTCTGTCTGCGGATGATCCGCAGTGGACATCTTCAGACGAGTTCCCAGTAAAGGGAGCATCGTTTTCCAAAACGCAGCAGTGAACCGCGGGTCTCGGTCCGAGACAATCGTCTCCGGGAGACCGTGATAGCGGAACACGCCATCGACGAACAACCTTGCGGTTTGTTCGCCCGTAACAGTGACGGGAACCGGAGCAAGATGTACCATCTTGCTCAGCCGACACACGAACACCAAAATTCCGGTGTTGCCGTGTCCGTCGGCGGGAAGCCCAAAGATGAAGTCAAGACTCATCGACTTTCAACAGTCAGCCGGTACGGGCAGGCTCTGGAGTGGAGCCGAAGAGTGCCCTGCGGGTATGACCCGCTGACATGTTTCGCATGTCTTAACGTACCGGGCGACCCACTTGTACATGTGGGTCCACCAGAAGGACTGAGAGACCGACAGAAAGGTCTTCTCGCGGCCCAAGTGGCCGCTGGAGGGCGCGTCGTGCGCCTCCGCGAGGACATCGAACTTCAGATCCTCGTCGCTGGGTACGACCACCCATGGAGGATCATTGGGCTCCACCCGGTGAAAGAGGAGGCCATCCTTCAGCTCATATCGGTGGAGCCGTGAGCGCTGTCGCAGCGAGAGCCAGTCGGACTTCGCGCTCGTTCCTGCCATAAGGAACTTGACGATAGGCGCGACAGCCTCATCGTCCCGATACGCCATGCGTATCCGATCATATAGATCCGTTGTCACCCGCGTGATGTGGGCCAGCTCATAGTCAGGACGCCAAGAGAGGGAGTCCGCAAGCACCGTTGAAGCTTGCCCGGCTTGTATTCGACGCGAAAGTTGTATTCCGCGAAGAAGGACAGCCACCTCGCCATCCTTTGGGAGAGTGAGGCGAGCTAGTCGCCGTCCTCAAGGACGCGTGTCTGTGTAGATCACGAAGGCCTAGAGCCCAGAAGGTGAACACGAAACTTCACAAGGGCATATTTCATTGCCAG
>NW_003302896.1:0-5658 GCF_000142945.1 Phytophthora infestans T30-4 | reverse complement strand
TTCGCCTTGATGCTGTCAAAAGCATCCTGGTGCTCTTGCTCCCAGCGCCAGTCGACGTCCTTCTGAGGGAGGCTCGACAAGGGCTTAGCGAAGCCCGCGTACCCTGCGCTGTACTTGTGAAGGTAGTTGGCCATGCCCAACCACTTTCGAAGATCCTTCTGGGATCGGGGCGTCGGCCATGCTGCTATGGCCTTGACCTTGTCTGAGTCAGCCCGAACGCCCACGTTGCTTAGGAAGCAACCGAGAACTTTAATCTCTGGTGACGCAAAAACGCACTTGTCGATGTTGGCGTAGAGCTTGTTCGCTCGCAATACGTCCAACACTCGACGGAGGTGTCCTCGATGCACCTCCATGGCCGTCTTTCCTCCCTCGGCACGGCTATGGACGAATATATCGTCGAAGTACGTCTGTACGAAGGTACGCAAAGAGCGGAACAATTGCGTCACCAGGCGATTGAACGTCGCCGGGGCGTTAGACAAGCCCTGCGGCATGACGAGCCACTCCCAAAGCATGCCGCTTGGAGTGTTTACCGCGGTGAGCGGGATGTCGCTCTCTCGCATCAGGATTTGGTAGTATCCGTCTACCAAATCCAGCGCACTGTACAGTACGCTCCTGGCCATGTTGTTCAACAACACATCCTTTCGTGGGATTGGTGTTTGGGCCGGCACCGGTGCGTTGCTCAGCTTGTTATAAGCGCGAAACAGACGCCACTTTCCCTTCGACTTCCGAACGCAGAAAGTCGGCGTCGAGTGCGGGGATTTCGACTCCCGCACCATGCCTGCCTTTGCTTTCGCGGCGAAGAAGGCATCAATGACCTTTCACTGTTCGCGCGGGAGAGGCCATTGCCTCGTGACACAATACTTTGTGCCGTACGCCTCGATCCGGTGGGAGTTGGGTCGGTGGGTGTTTGTTCACCACGTCCGCATACTCCGTCACCAAAGGATACACCGGATCCTTGGGGTTCTTAAGGATCTCAGAACCCACGCGCGTCTGATGCTGCTTGTTTAGGTCTTCCAGGACGTCCTCGTCCAAGACAGAGGAGGAGTTCAGCTCCTCCTGAGTGGTCTCAGGTTTCATGAGCACCATCTCAGCAATCTCCTTCACCCCCCAGCCTTGAGGTTGGCCAGGAAAGACTCAGCCGTCATTTCCTCGAGGTTCAGTATCTCTGCAACCTCTGGCAACGGTTCCAAGTGGACACCAGATGCCTTGACGGGTAAACCGGTCTCGCCACCGAAGATGTGATAACACTCTTCCACCGGCCTTGTCGGAGGAGCCCGGGTCCTGGACTCCGAGTCGCTTGAAGCGACGTCGATCGGAACGAAGTTCGGGTCCGACTTGAGGCGGCGGCGGCGTCGTTGACGACGGCGACCGTGACGTGGAGCTTTGCTGCCTACGTCTAGGGATATTGTTGCTACGACATCCGAGGCACTCGTGGCCTCGTGGGGTACTGTGGTACCCACACAGGAAGCGTGTTCGACGCCTTCCTCTTCAGTTAAGGTCTGGGCGACCGCGTGTGGCACTGTGTTACCCACACAGGAAGCGTATCCGACGTCTTCCTCTTCAGTTAAGGTCTGGGCGACCGTGAGTGGAACTCTGTTACCCCACTCTGAACACGCTGTTCTAAGTGTTTGTGACAGCTGCAGCTGTCTGCGGAGCTAAGCTACCCGCCTGTGGACCTAAAGTTACCCACTTAGCCAGCGCCTCTTCTGGGCGCTGCCACCATCAAAACATCCTCGGAGTCGTCATATACGTCGACGACTCCCCAAGCATCTGCCGGGATGCTTTGGTAACCCTGGCCAACCCTTGCGGGCGCCCCGGGTCCTGACAGAGGTGGAAACATGACTCACCAATGCTCTGTCGGACTGCGCAGGGCGGCTGGCACCGATTG
Organism: Phytophthora infestans T30-4; assembly: GCF_000142945.1. Classification (NCBI taxonomy): domain Eukaryota; phylum Oomycota; class Peronosporomycetes; order Peronosporales; family Peronosporaceae; genus Phytophthora; species Phytophthora infestans. Next base: position 3,770 of record NW_003302896.1, on the reverse strand, counting down.
CCTTGCCTCGCCAGTCGATCCAGGGCTCGTGCTTCTCAAGCCACAGCATGCCCAGGATCATATCATATGGATCCATATCGAGAACAGTGAGCTGTTCGAGGCTGTCAAAGTCTTCAAACTTGACGTCCAGATCTACTTGGACGTTGGGGGCAGTGACGACCTTCCCGTCGGCCAGTCGTACTGACACCGTCCCGTTGCCCTTGCTTCCTCTCAAAGCATCGGACAGCATGTTGCTGTTGCGAGCAACCGTCTGGCGGCGTGCAAAATTCTTCGACGCCCCAGAATCGATCAAGATTCTAAAGGGATGATCGTATCCCCGTACACACCCCTGTACTACAAGCAACCCGCTGCTGCTCTTCGCCGATTCGAGAGTGCGAAAACTCTCAGGAGCTAAGTCCCCGTGGTGCGCGCCACCCGCGCACCCATCACGAAGACTTAGTTCTTCCCCAGTAGGGCGTCCCGCCCCTACTGGTTCCCTGCGTTTCCCTGTCCCCGGGATCCTGGCTTCTGCCAGCGACCCTTGAGGACGGGCTTGGGGAAGGACCGTCTGCGGAGTCTTTCGCGGGACAGTCGCGCTTGAAGTGGCCCATCTTCCCGCAGCTGAAGCAGCGGAGGTCACGCTGTTCGGCGGACCCGAGTTCCATGGGAACTGGTCCGTTGGGGCTTGTACGACCGGAAGCCGACAAGGAACTCCCAGGCCATGCTGAGGCCGGCGTACGCGCCTGGCGATGGCTGTACTCTTCTTGAAGAGCCACTTGAATCGCCTCTTCGAGAATGTTTGACTGCACCCGGAACAGCTGAGTGCGTGCGGGGCCCACTCGAAGGCCGTCCATGAACACAGTCATCTTGATGTGTTCGTTGAGTGGGTTTCCCACTAGGGACGCCGTGAGCTCCCGTATCTCTTGCACATACTCGTCCAGCTCGCGCCTCCCTTGTCTACACGAGAGGAAGCGCGAACGCTGGCGGTACTCGTAGTTCGCCGGGAGGAACGCGGCTCGGAGCTGTTCACACAGCTGAGCCCAGGATGTGAAACATCCAGGGGATGTTGTTTCCCGTGTGTACACCCAACTCTTAGCACGGCCGCTAAGATTGGAGAGTGCAAAAGCAACACGAAGCTGCTCGGTCGAGATCAGAGCCGCGTCCATCGCGAGCTCTACTTCTCGGACCCAGAAGTGAAGGTTCTCGCCTTCCTTCCCTTCATACGGCTTAACCTTCAGCCGTATTGGCTTCGGGTGAGGCGGATTTGCTTCCGCCGCCGGAGCCTGCAGGTTCTCCCGCACATGCGCGATGAGGCCCTGCTAGTACGCGTCGAACGCATTGACGCGCTCGAGCTGCTCAGCCGGTGTTGACACCACCAGGCTCTGCAGGGCCTCCATCCCGAAGATGCCTGCCATCTTCCGAACCGACTCGAACTGAGAGTCGTTCAAATGGGAGAAGTCGTTCCTATCCATGGCAACGAACTTCGGAGAGGTTCAGGTAGTCTATCCCCGGTGGCGTGGATTGACTACGAGTGCTACCAAGTGTGACGGGGTCACACAGCACCTTGCGCTAGAGGAAGTTATCTTCCGAGAGTATACAAACTCTCAGTGAACGGCAGCTCACAGGTCCCTTCTTTATTTAAAAGAGAGCGAAGTGACCTAAATAAGGTAGATTGTAAACTGAGTATATTTATAGGTAGATTAAGTTTGGGTTTAATACAAACTATAAGTCACCTATAGAAATGCAATGTCGTTGACCAATGGAATTCGCTTTGTGGATAAGCGTAGGCCTGCAGTTTGTAGTGAGGCTGGTGAAGATGAATAATTATGGCTTTGAACGACCTTGGTACTTTGTACCAAATATCCCGGAGTATGACGTGTCATACTCCTGAAGTGTGAAGTGTCACACTTCATGTAACCAGGGTACACTTAGGGATACGTATTCCGCTACACACGAAATGTGGATAGGAGGCTGCCATGTGATGACAGTTTACACATCGCTGATGCACTGTCCGTTTGCCTGTTAGACCTAACAATTAATATTCATATCTAGATCTATCGATACCATGGTTACCGGAAGTGAGAGCGAAATCTGTGCCTGATAGTTTTGGGTGGCCACGAAAATCGGCTCCCATATTGCATAATCAATCTTTGCTGGGGGTCATTTTTTAAACTTGCGTAATTCTAAGTTTGGCAATCGATCAGAATCGTAATTACAAGTAAGAATGTACTGTTTCTTAAAAGTGACCGACATATGGTTAATATGTCCGGGTTTTTAAGGCCGCGTTCGGCTGTGATTTCGCTAAAACAAAAATAGCTATTTCATTTAGTCTGCCTAAGTTTAGCAGTTCAATATTGAAAAATAGCGACTTCATGAAAAACAAATCTACCACCAATTTGGAAACCAAGCATTTCGAGGCATTTAAGTTTTTTCTAAAACCTAGGTATAAAACCTGGAAACCTCAAGAATCAGTATAAAACCTCGCTGAAATAGCTCTTTAGGAGCAAGCACGGTCTCAATCATTGATGATGATTTATAATTCTTCACATTTAGCAAATAGATACAAGATTGAGAGCTGGGGCGATCACCAGCATCTCCCAGCGTAGCATGCACTGCACAGTGTCAGAGGCGTTGCGTTGTGCGTGCTCCTCGCTAGAATAATCTGTGCGTCCTGCCCATCGCACGTACTGGCACGTCTCGCCCGTGATTGAATCAATCACATCGTATATTCCGACGGACAGAGCGACGTCAGCCCACACGAGCTTTCCAGATAATTCTTCATCCGACAGACGCTGAGCTTTGTCAGTACTTACACTGTGTGTACCCAAGACGTAGCCTCTTCCCGTCACTACACCGCTATTGTCCTCTAGGTTAGACCTGTTCAGCCGGCATTCCGTGCTGATATTATCGTCCAAGTCGGACCTGCTCAACGGGAAATCCCTCGTGTCTTCAATGAGAAAACGCGCGACGACGGACCGAAAGACGTTTACATCACCGGTAGAGGAGACGTCGTGTACAACCACAAAAGCGTTTGGGGCCATCTCCTGTATGACTTGTAGGCGCAGCGTCTCCGCCTTGATTTTCCTGGACCGCTCGAGCTCCAAGTCATTGACCAACGTTGTCCGCAAAATGTCGTACACATTAAGTCCGGAGAATTGTTTTGTGAATACGAACTCCATCACACCGCAGTCTATCGTCTGGTTCATATCCCAGCCAAACGCTTGCATTCGGTGTGTATGCGTGATATTTGACGGCTGAAGTAGTCGAGATTCAACGTGATGGATATTGCGCTTGCTGTCCAGGATGATTCGTGTAAAATCCCAGTCGGTTAACCGATGGAAGCCGAGTTCTTTCTCGGCCTGAGCGTCGTCAAGCACGTCGAAATTCATTTGCCAGCTGTGGCTCTTGGTACCTGCTCCGCACACGATATCGGCCTCCTCAAAGTCCACGATTCGTTGTAATTGTCGCTTCCAGGTTATCTCCTGCTTGAGCAAACTCTGAAGGTAAAGATTCTCTGCCCCAAGTCGTCTAGCTGTGTCAACAGCCTCAGCATACTTAGGTCGCTGACATATTTGAGACAAAGCAGTATCTCTGGTGTGTGCTGAGCGCTGAGACAGCTCTTTGTACTGCTTCTCCAGTGCTGAAACGGTGGTCTGCATTTCTTGCAGCTCTAGGCGCCGGCGTTGTCTCGCTTCACGCATGCACTCGCGGTTCATCTGGCGGTGCCTAGCCAGTTCGGCTGGGCTCCTTTCGCGTGGCTGAGCCATCGATTCGCGTCGGTGGGTGCTGCC